>NW_026960802.1:0-39937 GCF_021018805.1 Prinia subflava | reverse complement strand
TATCTCACTGCTATTCATAACATCACCCTCACTAAACCCTACTCTGCTAGCCTGCATAGCAATCATATCTGCCGCTCTGGGAGGATGAATAGGACTAAACCAAACACAAATCCGAAAAATCCTAGCCTTCTCCTCCATCTCCCATCTAGGATGGATAACAATCATTATCTCGTACAACCCTAAACTAACCTTACTTAATTTTTACCTCTACACACTAATAACAATAGCAGTATTCCTAACTTTAAACACAATTAAAGTCTCAAAACTATCAACCCTAATAACTGCATGGACAAAGGTACCAGCACTAAACGCCATACTACTACTAACAATACTCTCTATAGCAGGACTGCCCCCATTAACAGGTTTCCTCCCAAAATGACTTATCATCCAAGAGCTAACTAAACAAGACATAATCCCAATAGCAACTTCAATCTCCCTCCTATCACTCCTAAGCCTATTCTTCTATCTTCGCCTAGCATACTGTGCAACAATCACACTACCCCCACACACCACCAACCACATTAAACAATGACATACTAACAAACCAACCAGCACCTTAATTGCCATCCTAATCACCATATCAACTGCACTCCTACCGGTTTCACCACTAATCACCACTATTATTTAAGAAACTTAGGATCACTTAAACCGAAGGCCTTCAAAGCCTTAAACAAGAGTTAAACCCTCTTAGTTTCTGCTAAGATCCGCAGGATGCTACCCCACATCTCCTGAATGCAACCCAGGTACTTTAATTAAGCTAGGACCTTACAACCCAACTAGGTAGATGGGCTTCGATCCCACAACAATATAGTTAACAGCTACATGCCCTAACCAACAGGCTTCTACCTAAGACTTCGGCGCAATCAATACGCATCTGCGAGTTTGCAACCCGCCGTGAATTTCACCACAAAGCCGATAAGAAGAGGAATTGAACCTCTGTAAAAAGGACTACAGCCTAACGCTTATACACTCAGCCATCTTACCTGTGACATTCATTAACCGATGATTATTCTCAACCAACCACAAAGATATCGGTACCCTATACCTAATTTTCGGCGCATGGGCCGGAATAGTGGGCACCTCACTAAGCCTTCTCATCCGAGCAGAACTAGGCCAACCAGGAGCCCTGCTCGGAGACGACCAAATCTACAACGTGATCGTTACAGCACATGCTTTCGTAATAATCTTCTTTATAGTTATACCAATTATGATCGGGGGCTTCGGCAACTGACTAGTCCCCCTAATAATTGGGGCCCCAGACATAGCATTCCCACGAATGAACAACATAAGCTTCTGACTTCTACCACCCTCTTTCCTCCTTCTCCTGGCTTCCTCCACAGTCGAGGCAGGAGCAGGTACGGGCTGAACAGTGTACCCCCCATTAGCCGGCAACTTAGCCCATGCTGGAGCTTCAGTTGACCTAGCCATCTTCTCCCTTCACCTAGCTGGAATCTCATCAATTCTGGGCGCAATCAACTTTATCACCACAGCAATTAACATAAAACCACCAGCCCTCTCCCAATACCAAACCCCCCTATTTGTCTGATCAGTACTTATCACAGCAGTCCTACTGCTTCTCTCCCTCCCTGTACTCGCTGCCGGAATCACTATACTACTAACCGACCGCAACCTAAATACCACTTTCTTTGACCCGGCAGGAGGAGGAGACCCAGTACTTTATCAACACCTATTCTGATTCTTCGGACACCCTGAAGTCTACATCCTCATTCTACCAGGATTCGGAATCATCTCCCACGTCGTAACCTACTACTCAGGAAAAAAAGAACCTTTCGGTTATATAGGAATGGTATGAGCTATACTTTCCATCGGGTTCCTAGGATTTATCGTTTGGGCCCACCATATATTCACAGTAGGCATGGACGTAGACACCCGAGCATACTTCACATCAGCCACTATAATCATCGCCATCAACTGGCATTAAAGTATTCAGCTGACTAGCAACACTCCACGGAGGCATTATCAAATGAGACCCACCCATACTATGGGCCCTAGGATTCATCTTCCTATTCACCATCGGGGGCCTAACAGGGATCGTTTTAGCAAACTCTTCACTAGACATTGCTCTGCACGATACCTACTATGTAGTAGCTCACTTCCACTATGTACTATCAATAGGAGCAGTATTCGCAATTCTAGCCGGATTCACACACTGATTCCCACTATTCACCGGGTACACTCTACATTCCACATGAGCCAAAATCCACTTCGGAGTAATATTTGTAGGCGTTAACCTCACCTTCTTCCCACAACACTTCCTTGGCCTAGCTGGCATGCCACGTCGATACTCAGACTACCCAGACGCCTACACACTATGAAACACCATCTCATCAGTAGGTTCCCTAATCTCTATAACAGCCGTAATCATGCTAGTATTCATCATCTGAGAAGCCTTCGCATCCAAACGCAAAGCTTTCCAACCAGAACTTACAAGCACAAATATCGAATGAATCTACGGTTGCCCACCCCCATTCCACACCTTTGAAGAACCAGCCTTTGTCCAAGTACAAGAAAGGAAGGACTCGAACCCTCATATGTTGGTTTCAAGCCAACCGCATAAAACCACTTATGCTTCTTTCTCATAGAGACGCTAGTAAAACGATTACATAGCCTTGTCAAGGCTATATTGCAGGTGAAAACCCTGTGCGCCTCAAAATATGGCCAACCACTCACAACTTAATTTCCAAGACGCCTCATCACCAATTATAGAAGAACTGATACAATTCCACGACCACGCCATAATAGTGGCCCTAGCCATCTGCAGCTTGGTCCTCTATCTACTGACTCTAATACTAACAGGTAAACTCTCATCAAATACAGTTGATGCACAGGCGATCGAACTAGTATGAACAATCCTACCAGCCATAGTACTAATCACCCTAGCCCTGCCATCCCTGCGCATCCTATACATGATGGATGAAGTCAACCAACCAGACCTCACTCTAAAAGCCATTGGACACCAATGGTACTGATCCTACGAGTACACCGACTTCAAAGACCTAACATTCGACTCCTACATAACACCAACATCAGAGCTCCCACTAGGACACTTTCGACTTCTAGAAGTAGACCACCGTGTTATCGTCCCAATAAACTCTACCATCCGAGTTATTGTCACCGCTGACGACGTCCTGCACTCATGAGCTGTACCAAGCCTAGGCGTCAAAACGGATGCAATCCCAGGACGACTAAACCAAACTTCCTTCCTAGCAAACCGACCAGGAGTATTCTACGGACAATGCTCAGAGATCTGCGGAGCAAACCACAGCTTCATACCAATCGTAGTAGAGTCCACACCACTTGACAACTTCGAAAACTGATCTTCTCTACTATCTTCCTAATCATTAAGAAGCTATGAAACAGCGTTAGCCTTTTAAGCTAGAGAAAGAGGGACGCTAACCCTCCTTAATGACATGCCACAACTCAACCCAAATCCATGATTTTTTATCATACTAACCTCATGACTAACATTTTCAATAATCATCCAACCTAAAATCCTATCCATAACATCCCCAAACCCACCACTCAACAAGACCACTACCACCACCCCTACTACCCCATGAACTTGACCATGAACCTAAGTTTCTTCGACCAATTCTCAAGTCCATCCCTACTGGGCATTCCACTAATCCTCATCTCAATCACTTTCCCAGCCCTACTACTACCGTCACAAAACAACCGCTGGGTGACGAGCCGTCTATCCACCCTACAACTATGAGCGGTCAACCTCATCACAAAGCAACTAATAATACCACTGAACAAAAAAGGACACAAATGAGCCCTAATCCTAACCTCATTAATGGTATTCCTCCTACTAATCAACCTTCTAGGCCTATTGCCCTACACATTCACTCCAACCACCCAACTATCCATGAGCCTAGCCCTAGCCTTCCCACTATGACTAGCCACCCTCCTCACAGGGTTACGCAACCAACCTTCAACTACCCTAGGGCACCTGCTACCAGAAGGCACTCCAACACCGCTGATCCCAGCACTGGTCTTAATTGAAACAACAAGCCTTCTAATTCGTCCTATTGCGCTAGGAGTACGACTAACAGCCAACCTCACAGCAGGACACCTTTTAATCCAACTTATTTCTACCGCCACGATCGCCTTACTATCGACCATACCTATGGTCTCCCTACTAACATTCCTAATCCTGCTGCTACTAACCATCCTGGAAGTAGCCGTAGCCATGATCCAGGCCTACGTCTTTGTCCTCCTACTCAGCCTCTACCTCCAAGAAAACATCTAACACAATGGCACACCAAGCACACTCCTACCACATAGTAGATCCAAGCCCATGACCCATCTTCGGAGCAGCCGCCGCCCTACTAACCACGTCCGGCCTAACCATATGATTCCACTACCACTCCCCACAACTACTTGCCATTGGCCTATTATCAACCACCCTAGTCATATTCCAATGATGACGAGACATTGTACGCGAAAGCACATTCCAAGGTCACCACACTCCCACCGTCCAAAAAGGGCTACGATACGGCATAGTCCTGTTCATCACATCAGAAGCTTTCTTCTTCCTAGGCTTCTTCTGAGCCTTCTTCCACTCAAGCCTAGCCCCAACCCCAGAACTAGGAGGACAATGACCACCAGCAGGAATCAAACCCTTGAACCCCATAGAAGTACCGCTACTAAACACTGCCATCCTACTAGCTTCAGGAATCACCGTCACATGAGCCCATCACGCTATCATAGAGGCCCGCCGAAAACAAGCAATCTATGCTCTCACCTTAACTGTCCTCCTAGGATTCTACTTTACCGCACTACAAGCCATAGAATACTACGAAGCTCCCTTCTCCATCGCAGACGGAGTATACGGGTCTACCTTCTTCGTAGCCACTGGATTTCACGGCCTACACGTAATCATTGGCTCCACATTCCTCCTAATCTGCCTCCTACGCCTCATTAAATTCCACTTTACACCAAACCATCACTTTGGTTTCGAAGCAGCAGCCTGATACTGACACTTTGTAGACGTCGTATGACTATTCCTATATATCTCTATTTACTGATGAGGATCCTGCTCTTCTAGTATACTAATTACAATCGACTTCCAATCCTTAAAATCTGGTTCAAACCCAGAGAAGAGCAATAAACATAATCACATTTATAATCACCCTATCCATAACCCTAAGCATCGCCCTAACCATACTAAACCTATGACTGGCCCAAACGAACCCAGACTCAGAAAAACTATCCCCATACGAATGCGGCTTTGACCCATTAGGATCCGCTCGACTACCATTCTCCATTCGATTCTTCCTAGTAGCAATCCTATTCCTACTGTTCGACCTAGAAATTGCCCTACTCCTACCTCTTCCATGAGCCACCCAACTCCAAGCCCCAACCACTACACTAACATGAGCCTCAGTCCTTATCCTACTCCTCACCCTAGGTCTAGTGTACGAATGAACCCAAGGAGGGCTAGAATGGGCCGAATAACAGAAAGTTAGTCTAACCAAGACAGTTGATTTCGACTCAACAGATTATA
The DNA here is from genome assembly GCF_021018805.1 of Prinia subflava. NCBI lineage: Eukaryota > Metazoa > Chordata > Aves > Passeriformes > Cisticolidae > Prinia > Prinia subflava. Next base: position 34,407 of record NW_026960802.1, on the reverse strand, counting down.
GCCACAACCCTATAACTTTCTTAATGACCCTCCTACACCTAAGCTTCTACTCAGCCTTCTCCCTAAGCGCCTTAGGCCTAGCCTTCCACCGAACCCACCTAATCTCAGCCTTACTATGCTTAGAGGGCATGATATTGTCTATATATGTAGCCCTGTCAATATGACCCATCCAAACACAAATAACATCCGCCACCATACTACCAATACTTATACTAACATTCTCAGCCTGCGAAGCAGGAACGGGGCTCGCCCTACTAGTAGCCTCAACACGCACCCACGGTTCAGACCACCTCCACAACTTTAACCTCCTAAAATGCTAAAAATCATCATACCAACTATTATACTCCTTCCCATGACCATATCCTCACCCAGCAAGTACCTTTGGGCTAATACCACAACACACAGCATATTAATTGCCGCCATTAGCCTACAGCTATTCACCCCAACATACTACCCAAACAAAAACCTATCTCACTGGACTGCTATCGACCAAATCTCTTCACCACTACTAGTCCTATCATGTTGACTCCTGCCTCTGATGCTAATGGCAAGTCAAAACCATCTAGAACAAGAACCAACCAACCGCAAACGAATCTTCATCACAACAATCATTCTAGCTCAACTATTCATCCTATCAGCCTTCTCAGCCTCGGAACTCATACTATTCTACATTGCTTTTGAAGCAACCCTAATCCCCACATTAATCCTCATCACCCGATGAGGAAACCAACCAGAACGACTTAAAGCCGGAATCTACCTACTGTTCTACACGCTTGCCAGCTCACTCCCCCCTACTAATCGCCATCCTGCACCTACACAACCAAACTGGCACATTATACTTCCCAATACTTAAACTATCCCACCCAACCATCACACACTCCTGAACGGGCCTAGCAGCCAGCTTAGCCCTTCTCGTAGCATTCATGGTCAAAGCTCCACTATACGGACTACACCTATGACTGCCTAAAGCTCATGTAGAGGCCCCAATTGCCGGCTCAATGCTTCTCGCAGCCCTGCTCTTAAAACTGGGAGGCTACGGCATCATACGAGTCACTATCCTAGTAAACCCATCCCTAAACAACCTGCACTACCCATTCATCACCCTCTCTCTATGGGGAGCGCTCATAACTAGTGCCATCTGCCTACGACAAATCGACCTAAAGTCACTAATCGCTTACTCATCAGTAAGCCACATAGGCCTTGTCATCGCCGCAACTATAATCCAAACCCAATGAGCATTCTCAGGAGCAATGATCCTAATAATTTCACACGGACTAACCTCATCCATACTATTCTGCCTAGCCAACACAAACTACGAACGCACCCACAGCCGAATTCTACTACTAACACGAGGCATCCAGCCCCTACTCCCATTAATAGCCATCTGATGACTTTTAGCCAACCTAACAAACATGGCACTACCCCCCACAACTAACCTTATAGCAGAACTAACCATTGTAATCGCCCTGTTCAACTGATCCTCCCTAACAATCATCCTAACAGGCATTGCAATCCTCCTAACTGCCTCATACACCCTATACATACTAACAATGACACAACGAGGAGCACTCCCATCCCACATCACATCAATCCAAAACTCCTCCACACGAGAGCATCTTCTTATAGCCCTACACATAATCCCAATAGCCCTCCTCATCTTAAAGCCAGAGCTAATCTCCGGCATCCCAGTATGCAAGTATAGTTTCAACCCAAACATTAGACCGTGACTCTAAAGATAGAAGTTAAAACCTTCTTACCTGCCGAGGGGAGGTTTAACCAACAAGAACTGCTAATTCTTGCATCTGAGTCTAAAACCTCAGCCCCCTTACTTTCAAAGGATAATAGCAATCCAATGGTCTTAGGAACCACGTATCTTGGTGCAAATCCAAGTGAAAGTAATGGACCTACCACTAACCCTAAACACATTCACACTATTAACCCTAACAACCCTAACTACTCCAATCATTTTCCCACTATTATCAGACAGCCTCAAAAACACTCCCAACACCATCACACAAACAGTCAAAGCCTCATTTCTAATCAGCTTAGTCCCAATAACAATCCACATCCACTCAGGTATGGAAGGCCTGGTCTCCTCATGAGAATGAAAATTCATCATAAACTTCAAAATCCCAATCAGCCTTAAACTAGACTTTTACTCCCTTACATTCTTCCCAATTGCCCTATTCGTGTCATGGTCAATCCTGCAATTCGCAACATGATACATGGCCTCAGACCCACACATCACAAAATTCTTCACCTTCCTCCTACTGTTCCTAATTACCATGCTAATCCTAATCATCGCCAATAACCTATTTGTCCTGTTCATTGGATGAGAAGGAGTAGGGATCATATCCTTCCTCCTGATCAGCTGATGACACGGACGAGCAGAAGCCAACACCGCCGCCCTACAAGCAGTGCTTTACAACCGAATCGGAGACATTGGCCTCATCCTTTGCATAGCATGACTAGCCTATACCATAAACACCTGAGAACTCCAACAATTCCCCTCCACTTCACAGACCCCAACCTTACCCCTCCTAGGGCTGATCCTGGCAGCAACAGGCAAATCCGCTCAATTTGGATTACACCCATGACTCCCATCCGCAATAGAAGGCCCAACCCCAGTCTCAGCCTTACTACACTCAAGCACTATAGTAGTGGCCGGAATCTTCCTACTAATCCGAACCCACCCACTATTCCACAACAACCAAACAGCCCTCTCTCTCTGCCTTTGCCTGGGAGCCCTCTCCACCCTATTTGCAGCCACATGTGCCCTCACACAGAACGACATCAAAAAAATTATCGCCTTCTCCACCTCAAGTCAGCTAGGCCTAATAATAGTCACTATTGGATTAAACCTTCCACAACTAGCCTTCCTACACATCTCAACCCACGCATTCTTCAAGGCCATGCTATTCCTCTGCTCAGGCTCCATCATCCACAGCCTCAACGGAGAACAAGACATCCGAAAAATAGGAGGCCTCCAAAAAATGCTCCCAACAACCACCTCATGTCTCACTATCGGTAACCTAGCACTAATAGGAACCCCATTCCTAGCAGGATTTTACTCAAAGGACCAAATCATCGAAAACCTAAACACCTCATACCTAAACTCATGAGCCCTGCTCCTAACCCTGCTAGCCACATCATTCACCGCGGTCTATACAATCCGCATGACCGTTCTAGTCCAAAGCGGCTTCACCCGAATCCCTCCCCTAACCTCAATAAACGAAAACAACCCTGCAGTAATCCGCCCAATCACCCGACTAGCACTAGGAAGCATCACAGCTGGTTTAATCATTACCTCATACATCCTACCAACAAAAACACCACCCACAACCATACCCACATCAATCAAAATAACGGCCCTAGTAGTAACAGCCCTAGGAATCGCCCTAGCACTCGAACTATCAAAAATAGCCCAAACCCTAATCCTGACCAAACAAAACCCATTCTACAACTTCTCAATCTCCCTAGGCTATTTCAACCTACTAACCCACCGATCAAGCGTAACAAACCTATTATCAGGAGGACAAAACATCGCCTCACACCTCATAGACCTTTCCTGATACAAGCTATTAGGCCCAGAAGGCCTAGCCAATATGCAGTCAACAACATCCAAAACCGCTACCACATTCCACCAAGGCCTAATCAAAGCCTACCTAGGGTCCTTTGCCCTATCCATCCTAATCATCATTATTTCCACATACAGAAAACTTAATGGCCCCAAATCTTCGTAAAAACCACCCCCTACTAAAAGTCATCAACGACGCCCTAATTGACCTACCAACACCATCAAATATCTCATCATGATGAAACTTTGGATCCCTACTGGGTGTTTGCCTAGCCACACAAATCGTCACAGGACTACTGCTAGCCATACACTACACAGCAGACACCTCCCTAGCCTTCTCCTCCGTCACCCACATATGCCGAGACGTCCAATTCGGCTGACTAATCCGAAACCTCCACGCAAACGGAGCTTCATTCTTCTTCATCTGCATCTACCTTCACATCGGCCGAGGCTTCTACTACGGCTCATACTTAAACAAAGAAACCTGAAACGTAGGGGTCATCCTCCTACTCACCCTCATAGCAACAGCCTTCGTAGGATACGTCCTGCCATGAGGACAAATATCATTCTGAGGAGCCACAGTCATCACGAACCTATTCTCAGCCATCCCCTACATCGGACAAACACTAGTTGAATGAGCATGAGGCGGATTCTCAGTAGACAACCCCACACTCACTCGATTCTTCGCTATCCACTTCCTACTACCATTCGTCATTGTAGGATTAACACTAGTCCACCTCACCCTCCTACACGAAACCGGATCAAACAATCCACTAGGTATCCCATCAGACTGCGACAAAATCCCATTCCACCCCTACTACTCCACAAAAGACATCGTAGGGTTCGCACTAATATTTATCCCCCTCGCCAGCCTAGCTCTATTCTTACCCAACCTGCTAGGAGACCCAGAAAACTTCACACCAGCCAACCCACTAGCCACACCCCCTCACATCAAACCCGAATGATACTTCCTATTCGCCTACGCCATCCTACGATCCATCCCAAACAAACTAGGAGGAGTCCTGGCCCTAGCCGCCTCCGTCCTAGTACTATTTCTCATGCCCCTCCTGCACACATCCAAACTACGTTCAATAACATTCCGCCCACTGTCACAAATTCTGTTTTGAACACTAGTAGCAAACCTTCTAGTACTAACCTGAGTAGGCAGCCAGCCAGTTGAACACCCATTCATCATCATTGGCCAACTAGCCTCATTTACCTACTTCACTATCATTCTAGTCCTCTTCCCAATTGTTTCCATCGTAGAAAACAAAATACTCAAACTCTAATACTCTAATAGTTTATTAAAACATTGGTCTTGTAAGCCAAAGATTGAAGACTCAACCTCTTCTTAGAGTTTCCCCCCCCCCCCTCCAAAAATTTTCGGCCGCGCCGGAAAGAATTAAAGAAAAGGGCCCCTCCAAAAATTTTCGGCCGCGCCGGAAAGAATTAAAGAAAAGGGCCCCTCCAAAAATTTTCGGCCGCGCCGGAAAGAATTAAAGAAAAGGGCCCCTCCAAAAATTTTCGGCCGCGCCGGAAAGAATTAAAGAAAAGGGCCCCTCCAAAAATTTTCGGCCGCGCCGGAAAGAATTAAAGAAAAGGGCCCCTCCAAAAATTTTCGGCCGCGCCGGAAAGAATTAAAGAAAAGGGCCCCTCCAAAAATTTTCGGCCGCGCCGGAAAAAAATTAAAGAAAAGGCCCCCCCCCCCCTTACCCCCCCCGCGGCTTTTTCATATTACTTAAGGTATGTATTGCGCCACATTAATTTATTATCCCCATCAGGCACTACATTAATGTAGGATATTCCACCCAAAGACCAACCTCACCTCCAACCCCCGCCCAACATTTTCTCCAAATAGATAATGTGCGAGCAGTCACACCACCCCCCCCATTTTTGCTTCAGGTACCATCACACCCAGCTAACCCGACCAACATCACACTACAAGCGTCACCCGAGATCGACAGTCTCTACAACGTACCTAACAACCAGCCCCGGATACGAGGGAATGTCCCAGCGCACCTTTGAATTCACGAGGTCATACAATTCGCCCACCTCCTAAAGCAAGCCTCTCGACCAACAGCTTTCAAGCGCTCACAAGCCAGAGAACCTGGTTATCTATTAACCGTGCTCCTCACGAGAACCGAGCTACTCAACGTCAGTTATACCCACGTCCCTTGTCTTGAGCCCATACTTTCCCTCTTACCCTCGAGGCCCTACTTGCTCTTTTGCGCCACCCGTGGTAACTTCAGGACCATAAACTGCCTCGCCCTCTCTACTTGCTCTTCACAGATACAAGTGCTGGGGATGGACGCTCCTCATTTCCTCTCGTTATCGCGACATTTCCTTTCTCTTTCTCTTCTCTTCTTCTGGGGGCGTCTTCAATATGCCCTTCCAGTGCGTAGCAGGAGATATCTTCCTCTTGACGTGAGCATCACATTACCGGCGAGCTACCTGCCGACCACCTGTAAGCCCATAGTGTCATGGTTGAAGGATAAGGTCGTCGCAAACTTGACACTGATGCACTTTAGCCTCATTCATGAAACCCGCGCTTTTTACCTCTTAAGCCATTGAATAATGCAATGGTCACCGGACATAACTATTTTATTCTCACTTTGCTGAGACTTATACCTAAACCCATCATTTCACCCCCAAAATTTATTCACTTCATTTTTTATCGTGTAATTTTCATCAAAACAAACAAATAATTAACTATATATCCCTATATTATTCATGCAACCAAATTACACACCCCCCCACAACCTCAGAAAGAAAGGAATTAAACCTCCATCACCAACTCCCAAAGCTGGCATTTTAGACTAAACTACTTTCTGACACAACCCTAGACAGCCCGAATAGCCCCCCGAGACAACCCCCGCACAAGCTCTAGAACCACAAACAAAGTTAACAACAACCCCCATCCACCCACCAAGAACAACCCAACCCCACACGAATAAAACATAGCCACCCCACTAAAATCCAACCGTCCTACCAATAAACCACCACTATCAACCGTCCCCCCATCAACTAAAACCACAGAAGTACCTAGCACAACAGCACCAGCTCCAACAACTAACCCAATCCCCAATCCATACCCAACAACCCCCCAATCTACCCAAGCCTCAGGATAAGGATCCGCCGCCAATGAAACCGAATAAACAAACACCACCAACATCCCCCCCAAATACACTATAACAAGCACCAAAGACATGAAAGAAGCACCCAAACTAACCAACCAACCACAGCCAGCAATAGACGCCACGACCAACCCAACCACTCCATAATAAGGGGATGGATTAGAAGCAACCGCCAGCCCACCCAGAACAAAACAAAGCCCTATAAACAGAACAAACTTCATCATAATTCCCGCCCAGCCTCTACCTGGGATCTGCAGCCTGAAAAACTGCCGTTATCCTTTAACTACAGGAACTACTCCATTCAACATCACCACCAACATCACTTTTTATACTTCATTTTCACCATACCAACTATTCCCCCCCCCCCCCTTACCCCCCCCGCGGCTTTTTCATATTACTTAAGGTATGTATTGCGCCACATTAATTTATTATCCCCATCAGGCACTACATTAATGTAGGATATTCCACCCAAAGACCAACCTCACCTCCAACCCCCGCCCAACATTTTCTCCAAATAGATAATGTGCGAGCAGTCACACCACCCCCCCATTTTTGCTTCAGGTACCATCACACCCAGCTAACCCGACCAACATCACACTACAAGCGTCACCCGAGATCGACAGTCTCTACAACGTACCTAACAACCAGCCCCGGATACGAGGGAATGTCCCAGCGCACCTTTGAATTCACGAGGTCATACAATTCGCCCACCTCCTAAAGCAAGCCTCTCGACCAACAGCTTTCAAGCGCTCACAAGCCAGAGAACCTGGTTATCTATTAACCGTGCTCCTCACGAGAACCGAGCTACTCAACGTCAGTTATACCCACGTCCCTTGTCTTGAGCCCATACTTTCCCTCTTACCCTCGAGGCCCTACTTGCTCTTTTGCGCCACCCGTGGTAACTTCAGGACCATAAACTGCCTCGCCCTCTCTACTTGCTCTTCACAGATACAAGTGCTGGGGATGGACGCTCCTCATTTCCTCTCGTTATCGCGACATTTCCTTTCTCTTTCTCTTCTCTTCTTCTGGGGGCGTCTTCAATATGCCCTTCCAGTGCGTAGCAGGAGATATCTTCCTCTTGACGTGAGCATCACATTACCGGCGAGCTACCTGCCGACCACCTGTAAGCCCATAGTGTCATGGTTGAAGGATAAGGTCGTCGCAAACTTGACACTGATGCACTTTAGCCTCATTCATGAAACCCGCGCTTTTTACCTCTTAAGCCATTGAATAATGCAATGGTCACCGGACATAACTATTTTATTCTCACTTTGCTGAGACTTATACCTAAACCCATCATTTCACCCCCAAAATTTATTCACTTCATTTTTTATCGTGTAATTTTCATCAAAACAAACAAATAATTAACTATATATCCCTATATTATTCATGCAACCAAATTACACACCCACCACTACGACACTTAACCCAAACTTACCTGCCTTTTTTTGGACAAAAAACCAAACAAAAACAACACATCACCACTCACCAAACCAAACCCACCTAAGTCTTTGTAGCTTACAAAAAGCATGACACTGAAGATGTCAAGACGGCAGCCACACGCACCCAAAGACAAAAGACTTAGTCCTAACCTTACTGTTGGTTGTTGCTAAATATATACATGCAAGTATCCGCGCTCCAGTGTAGATGCCCTGGGTACCCTAAATTTAGGTCGACAGGAGCGGGTATCAGGCACACCCATCACCGTAGCCCAAAACGCCTTGCAATTGCCACACACCCCCACGGGTATTCAGCAGTAATTAATATTAAGCAATGAGTGCAAACTTGACTTAGTTATAGCAAGCTAAGGGTCGGTAAATCCTGTGCCAGCCACCGCGGTCATACAGGAGACCCAAATCAACATTACTTAACGGCGTAAAGAGTGGTCACATGTTATCCAAGTAGCTAAGATTAAAAGGCAGCTGAGCCGTAGAAAGCCAAAGATGCCCATAAGGCCCCTACTTAAAGAAGATCTTAGAACAACGATTTATTGAAGCCCACGAAAGCCAGGGCCCAAACTGGGATTAGATACCCCACTATGCCTGGCCCTAAATCTTGATGCTCGATCTTACCGGAGCATCCGCCCGAGAACTACGAGCACAAACGCTTAAAACTCTAAGGACTTGGCGGTGCCCCAAACCCACCTAGAGGAGCCTGTTCTATAATCGATGATCCACGATACACCTTACCATTCCTTGCAACAGTTCAGCCTATATACCGCCGTCGCCAGCCCACCCACCCTGAAGGACCAACAGTGGACGCAATAGCCCTACAACGCTAATACGACAGGTCAAGGTATAGCCTATGGAATGGGAGCAATGGGCTACATTTTCTAGACTAGAACATACGGCAAAGGGACATGAAACTATCCCTGGAAGGCGGATTTAGCAGTAAAGAGAGACAATCGAGCCCTCTTTAAGCCGGCTCTGGGACACGTACATACCGCCCGTCACCCTCCTCAAAAGCGACCCCCCCCCCCCATAAATTAATAAGTTGATCAGCCAAAGAGGAGGTAAGTCGTAACAAGGTAAGTGTACCGGAAGGTGCACTTAGAACACCAAGACGTAGCCTTAAATTAAAGCACTCAGCTTACACCTGAGAGATATCTGCTAACATCAGATCGTCTTGAATGCCAAACTCTAGCCCAACCTACATGACCCGGAATAACAAAGCTACTTCCAACACCCAACTAAAGCATTTATTAGTCCCAGTATAGGCGATAGAAAAGACACCATTGGAGCGATAGAGACCACGTACCGTAAGGGAAAGATGAAATAGCAATGAAAACTAAGCTAAAAACAGCAAAGATCAACCCTTGTACCTTTTGCATCATGGTCTAGCAAGAAAAACCAAGCAAAATGAATTTAAGTTTGCCACCCCGAAACCCAAGCGAGCTACTTGCGAGCAGCTATTATGAGCGAACCCGTCTCTGTTGCAAAAGAGTGGGATGACTTGCTAGTAGAGGTGAAAAGCCAATCGAGCTGGGTGATAGCTGGTTGCCTGTGAAATGAATCTTAGTTCACTCTTAATTCTTCTCCAAGGAACCTACAAACCCCAATGAAGCGAATTAAGGGCTATTTAAAGGAGGTACAGCTCCTTTAAAAAAGAATACAATCTCCACGAGCGGATAAACAACAAACCTGCAAAACCTACTGTGGGCCTTTAAGCAGCCATCAACAAAGAGTGCGTTAAAGCTCTGCACCTTAAAAATATAAAAACCACGTGACTCCCTCCCCACTAACGGGCTAACCTATAGAACAATAGGAGAATTAATGCTAGAATGAGTAACCAGGGTCCTCCCTCTTAGACGCAAGCTTACATCAGTACATTATTAACAAGCCACCAATATACGACAAATCAAACAAGCAGAGTATTAAACACTTTGTTAACCCGACATAGGAGCGTCCATTAAGAAAGATTAAAACCTGTAAAAGGAACTAGGCAAACCCGTCAAGGCCCGACTGTTTACCAAAAACATAGCCTTCAGCCAACCCACAGACAAGTATTGAAGGTGATGCCTGCCCGGTGACTATGTTCAACGGCCGCGGTATCCTAACCGTGCAAAGGTAGCGCAATCAATTGTCCCATAAATCGGGACCCGTATGAATGGCTAAACGAGGTCTTAACTGTCTCTTACAGGCAATCGGTGAAATTGATCTCCCTGTGCAAAAGCAGGGATAAACCCATAAGACGAGAAGACCCTGTGGAACTTTAAAAACAGCAACCACCCCAAAATACATACACCCCCACCCCGGGCTTACTTATCCATTGGGACGATGGTCTGCATTTTTTCGGTTGGGGCGACCTTGGAGCAAAACAAAACCTCCAAACATGGGACAACACCTCCAGACTAAGAGCCACTACTCAAAGTGCTAATAGCCACCAGATCCAATATAATTGATCAATGGACCAAGCTACCCCAGGGATAACAGCGCAATCTCCTCCGAGAGTCCATATCGACGGGGAGGTTTACGACCTCGATGTTGGATCAGGACATCCTAGTGGTGCAGCCGCTACTAAGGGTTCGTTTGTTCAACGATTAACAGTCCTACGTGATCTGAGTTCAGACCGGAGTAATCCAGGTCGGTTTCTATCTATGAACAACTCTTCCCAGTACGAAAGGATAGGAAAAGTGGGGCCAATACCACAAGCAAGCCCCCGCCTTAAGTAATGAAACCAACTAAATTACGAAAAGCTATCACACCCACCCACGTCCTAGAAAAGGACAAGCTAGCGTGGCAGAGCTCGGCAAATGCAAAAGGCTTAAGTCCTTTAACTCAGAGGTTCAAATCCTCTCCCTAGCTTACCAACCCCCATATGACCAACTACCCACTTCTAACCAGCCTAATCATAGCCACTTCCTATGCCCTCCCCATTCTAATTGCAGTAGCCTTCCTCACACTAGTAGAACGTAAAATCCTAAGTTACATGCAAGGACGAAAGGGCCCAAATGTCGTAGGCCCATTCGGACTACTACAACCCTTGGCAGACGGGGTGAAACTATTCATCAAAGAACCGATCCGCCCATCAACATCTTCCCCAATCCTATTCACCACAACTCCAATACTAGCCCTTCTCCTAGCGATTTCAATTTGAACCCCACTCCCACTACCATTCTCTCTCGCAGACCTCAACCTAGGCCTACTCTTTCTCCTAGCCATATCTAGCCTAGCCGTATACTCTATTCTATGATCAGGATGAGCCTCCAACTCAAAATATGCCCTAATTGGAGCACTACGAGCAGTAGCCCAAACCATCTCGTATGAAGTCACCCTAGCAATTATCCTACTCTCCATCATCCTACTCAGCGGAAATTACAACCTAAGCACTCTCGCAACCACCCAAGAACCCCTGTACCTTATCTTCTCATGCTGGCCACTAGCCATAATATGATACGTATCCACACTAGCCGAGACAAACCGAGCCCCATTTGACCTTACAGAGGGGGAGTCAGAACTAGTCTCTGGCTTCAACGTGGAATATGCAGCAGGACCATTCGCTTTATTCTTCCTAGCCGAATACGCCAACATCATGCTAATAAACACACTAACTACCATCTTATTCTTCAACCCAAGCTTCCTAAACCCTCCGCAAGAACTATTCCCTGTGATTCTAGCCACAAAAGTCCTCCTACTATCTGCTGGTTTCCTATGAGTCCGTGCTTCATATCCGCGCTTCCGATACGACCAGCTAATACACCTTCTATGAAAAAACTTCCTCCCACTCACACTGGCGATATGCTTGTGACACACCAGCATATCAATCTGTTACGCTGGACTTCCCCCCTACCTAAGAACCATAAAAGGAAATGTGCCTGAACGTCCCAAAGGGTCACTATGATAAAGTGAACATAGAGGTATACCAGCCCTCTCATTTCCTAACTTAGAAAAACAGGAATCGAACCTGCACTAAAGGGATCAAAACCCTCCATACTCCCATTATATTACTTTCTAGTAGGGTCAGCTAACAAAGCTATCGGGCCCATACCCCGAAAATGATGGTTTAACCCCTTCCCCTACTAATGAACCCACAAGCAAAATTAATTTTCGCAATCAGCCTGTTTATAGGGACTGCCATCACAATCTCGAGCAACCACTGAATAATAGCCTGGGCCGGCCTTGAAATCAACACCCTAGCAATCCTGCCACTGATCTCAAAATCCCACCATCCACGAGCCATTGAAGCCGCAACCAAGTACTTCCTTACCCAAGCAACTGCCTCCGCACTAGTCTTATTTTCCAGCATAACCAATGCATGGCACACCGGACAATGGGACATCACCCAACTAACCCATCCAATATCGTGCCTCATCCTAACCTCCGCCCTAGCAATAAAACTAGGACTAGTCCCATTTCATTTCTGATTCCCAGAAGTCCTCCAAGGGTCCCCACTTACCACAGGCCTCCTCCTATCAACAATGATAAAATTACCCCCTATCTCACTGCTATTCATAACATCACCCTCACTAAACCCTACTCTGCTAGCCTGCATAGCAATCATATCTGCCGCTCTGGGAGGATGAATAGGACTAAACCAAACACAAATCCGAAAAATCCTAGCCTTCTCCTCCATCTCCCATCTAGGATGGATAACAATCATTATCTCGTACAACCCTAAACTAACCTTACTTAATTTTTACCTCTACACACTAATAACAATAGCAGTATTCCTAACTTTAAACACAATTAAAGTCTCAAAACTATCAACCCTAATAACTGCATGGACAAAGGTACCAGCACTAAACGCCATACTACTACTAACAATACTCTCTATAGCAGGACTGCCCCCATTAACAGGTTTCCTCCCAAAATGACTTATCATCCAAGAGCTAACTAAACAAGACATAATCCCAATAGCAACTTCAATCTCCCTCCTATCACTCCTAAGCCTATTCTTCTATCTTCGCCTAGCATACTGTGCAACAATCACACTACCCCCACACACCACCAACCACATTAAACAATGACATACTAACAAACCAACCAGCACCTTAATTGCCATCCTAATCACCATATCAACTGCACTCCTACCGGTTTCACCACTAATCACCACTATTATTTAAGAAACTTAGGATCACTTAAACCGAAGGCCTTCAAAGCCTTAAACAAGAGTTAAACCCTCTTAGTTTCTGCTAAGATCCGCAGGATGCTACCCCACATCTCCTGAATGCAACCCAGGTACTTTAATTAAGCTAGGACCTTACAACCCAACTAGGTAGATGGGCTTCGATCCCACAACAATATAGTTAACAGCTACATGCCCTAACCAACAGGCTTCTACCTAAGACTTCGGCGCAATCAATACGCATCTGCGAGTTTGCAACCCGCCGTGAATTTCACCACAAAGCCGATAAGAAGAGGAATTGAACCTCTGTAAAAAGGACTACAGCCTAACGCTTATACACTCAGCCATCTTACCTGTGACATTCATTAACCGATGATTATTCTCAACCAACCACAAAGATATCGGTACCCTATACCTAATTTTCGGCGCATGGGCCGGAATAGTGGGCACCTCACTAAGCCTTCTCATCCGAGCAGAACTAGGCCAACCAGGAGCCCTGCTCGGAGACGACCAAATCTACAACGTGATCGTTACAGCACATGCTTTCGTAATAATCTTCTTTATAGTTATACCAATTATGATCGGGGGCTTCGGCAACTGACTAGTCCCCCTAATAATTGGGGCCCCAGACATAGCATTCCCACGAATGAACAACATAAGCTTCTGACTTCTACCACCCTCTTTCCTCCTTCTCCTGGCTTCCTCCACAGTCGAGGCAGGAGCAGGTACGGGCTGAACAGTGTACCCCCCATTAGCCGGCAACTTAGCCCATGCTGGAGCTTCAGTTGACCTAGCCATCTTCTCCCTTCACCTAGCTGGAATCTCATCAATTCTGGGCGCAATCAACTTTATCACCACAGCAATTAACATAAAACCACCAGCCCTCTCCCAATACCAAACCCCCCTATTTGTCTGATCAGTACTTATCACAGCAGTCCTACTGCTTCTCTCCCTCCCTGTACTCGCTGCCGGAATCACTATACTACTAACCGACCGCAACCTAAATACCACTTTCTTTGACCCGGCAGGAGGAGGAGACCCAGTACTTTATCAACACCTATTCTGATTCTTCGGACACCCTGAAGTCTACATCCTCATTCTACCAGGATTCGGAATCATCTCCCACGTCGTAACCTACTACTCAGGAAAAAAAGAACCTTTCGGTTATATAGGAATGGTATGAGCTATACTTTCCATCGGGTTCCTAGGATTTATCGTTTGGGCCCACCATATATTCACAGTAGGCATGGACGTAGACACCCGAGCATACTTCACATCAGCCACTATAATCATCGCCATCCCAACTGGCATTAAAGTATTCAGCTGACTAGCAACACTCCACGGAGGCATTATCAAATGAGACCCACCCATACTATGGGCCCTAGGATTCATCTTCCTATTCACCATCGGGGGCCTAACAGGGATCGTTTTAGCAAACTCTTCACTAGACATTGCTCTGCACGATACCTACTATGTAGTAGCTCACTTCCACTATGTACTATCAATAGGAGCAGTATTCGCAATTCTAGCCGGATTCACACACTGATTCCCACTATTCACCGGGTACACTCTACATTCCACATGAGCCAAAATCCACTTCGGAGTAATATTTGTAGGCGTTAACCTCACCTTCTTCCCACAACACTTCCTTGGCCTAGCTGGCATGCCACGTCGATACTCAGACTACCCAGACGCCTACACACTATGAAACACCATCTCATCAGTAGGTTCCCTAATCTCTATAACAGCCGTAATCATGCTAGTATTCATCATCTGAGAAGCCTTCGCATCCAAACGCAAAGCTTTCCAACCAGAACTTACAAGCACAAATATCGAATGAATCTACGGTTGCCCACCCCCATTCCACACCTTTGAAGAACCAGCCTTTGTCCAAGTACAAGAAAGGAAGGACTCGAACCCTCATATGTTGGTTTCAAGCCAACCGCATAAAACCACTTATGCTTCTTTCTCATAGAGACGCTAGTAAAACGATTACATAGCCTTGTCAAGGCTATATTGCAGGTGAAAACCCTGTGCGCCTCAAAATATGGCCAACCACTCACAACTTAATTTCCAAGACGCCTCATCACCAATTATAGAAGAACTGATACAATTCCACGACCACGCCATAATAGTGGCCCTAGCCATCTGCAGCTTGGTCCTCTATCTACTGACTCTAATACTAACAGGTAAACTCTCATCAAATACAGTTGATGCACAGGCGATCGAACTAGTATGAACAATCCTACCAGCCATAGTACTAATCACCCTAGCCCTGCCATCCCTGCGCATCCTATACATGATGGATGAAGTCAACCAACCAGACCTCACTCTAAAAGCCATTGGACACCAATGGTACTGATCCTACGAGTACACCGACTTCAAAGACCTAACATTCGACTCCTACATAACACCAACATCAGAGCTCCCACTAGGACACTTTCGACTTCTAGAAGTAGACCACCGTGTTATCGTCCCAATAAACTCTACCATCCGAGTTATTGTCACCGCTGACGACGTCCTGCACTCATGAGCTGTACCAAGCCTAGGCGTCAAAACGGATGCAATCCCAGGACGACTAAACCAAACTTCCTTCCTAGCAAACCGACCAGGAGTATTCTACGGACAATGCTCAGAGATCTGCGGAGCAAACCACAGCTTCATACCAATCGTAGTAGAGTCCACACCACTTGACAACTTCGAAAACTGATCTTCTCTACTATCTTCCTAATCATTAAGAAGCTATGAAACAGCGTTAGCCTTTTAAGCTAGAGAAAGAGGGACGCTAACCCTCCTTAATGACATGCCACAACTCAACCCAAATCCATGATTTTTTATCATACTAACCTCATGACTAACATTTTCAATAATCATCCAACCTAAAATCCTATCCATAACATCCCCAAACCCACCACTCAACAAGACCACTACCACCACCCCTACTACCCCATGAACTTGACCATGAACCTAAGTTTCTTCGACCAATTCTCAAGTCCATCCCTACTGGGCATTCCACTAATCCTCATCTCAATCACTTTCCCAGCCCTACTACTACCGTCACAAAACAACCGCTGGGTGACGAGCCGTCTATCCACCCTACAACTATGAGCGGTCAACCTCATCACAAAGCAACTAATAATACCACTGAACAAAAAAGGACACAAATGAGCCCTAATCCTAACCTCATTAATGGTATTCCTCCTACTAATCAACCTTCTAGGCCTATTGCCCTACACATTCACTCCAACCACCCAACTATCCATGAGCCTAGCCCTAGCCTTCCCACTATGACTAGCCACCCTCCTCACAGGGTTACGCAACCAACCTTCAACTACCCTAGGGCACCTGCTACCAGAAGGCACTCCAACACCGCTGATCCCAGCACTGGTCTTAATTGAAACAACAAGCCTTCTAATTCGTCCTATTGCGCTAGGAGTACGACTAACAGCCAACCTCACAGCAGGACACCTTTTAATCCAACTTATTTCTACCGCCACGATCGCCTTACTATCGACCATACCTATGGTCTCCCTACTAACATTCCTAATCCTGCTGCTACTAACCATCCTGGAAGTAGCCGTAGCCATGATCCAGGCCTACGTCTTTGTCCTCCTACTCAGCCTCTACCTCCAAGAAAACATCTAACACAATGGCACACCAAGCACACTCCTACCACATAGTAGATCCAAGCCCATGACCCATCTTCGGAGCAGCCGCCGCCCTACTAACCACGTCCGGCCTAACCATATGATTCCACTACCACTCCCCACAACTACTTGCCATTGGCCTATTATCAACCACCCTAGTCATATTCCAATGATGACGAGACATTGTACGCGAAAGCACATTCCAAGGTCACCACACTCCCACCGTCCAAAAAGGGCTACGATACGGCATAGTCCTGTTCATCACATCAGAAGCTTTCTTCTTCCTAGGCTTCTTCTGAGCCTTCTTCCACTCAAGCCTAGCCCCAACCCCAGAACTAGGAGGACAATGACCACCAGCAGGAATCAAACCCTTGAACCCCATAGAAGTACCGCTACTAAACACTGCCATCCTACTAGCTTCAGGAATCACCGTCACATGAGCCCATCACGCTATCATAGAGGCCCGCCGAAAACAAGCAATCTATGCTCTCACCTTAACTGTCCTCCTAGGATTCTACTTTACCGCACTACAAGCCATAGAATACTACGAAGCTCCCTTCTCCATCGCAGACGGAGTATACGGGTCTACCTTCTTCGTAGCCACTGGATTTCACGGCCTACACGTAATCATTGGCTCCACATTCCTCCTAATCTGCCTCCTACGCCTCATTAAATTCCACTTTACACCAAACCATCACTTTGGTTTCGAAGCAGCAGCCTGATACTGACACTTTGTAGACGTCGTATGACTATTCCTATATATCTCTATTTACTGATGAGGATCCTGCTCTTCTAGTATACTAATTACAATCGACTTCCAATCCTTAAAATCTGGTTCAAACCCAGAGAAGAGCAATAAACATAATCACATTTATAATCACCCTATCCATAACCCTAAGCATCGCCCTAACCATACTAAACCTATGACTGGCCCAAACGAACCCAGACTCAGAAAAACTATCCCCATACGAATGCGGCTTTGACCCATTAGGATCCGCTCGACTACCATTCTCCATTCGATTCTTCCTAGTAGCAATCCTATTCCTACTGTTCGACCTAGAAATTGCCCTACTCCTACCTCTTCCATGAGCCACCCAACTCCAAGCCCCAACCACTACACTAACATGAGCCTCAGTCCTTATCCTACTCCTCACCCTAGGTCTAGTGTACGAATGAACCCAAGGAGGGCTAGAATGGGCCGAATAACAGAAAGTTAGTCTAACCAAGACAGTTGATTTCGACTCAACAGATTATAGCCACAACCCTATAACTTTCTTAATGACCCTCCTACACCTAAGCTTCTACTCAGCCTTCTCCCTAAGCGCCTTAGGCCTAGCCTTCCACCGAACCCACCTAATCTCAGCCTTACTATGCTTAGAGGGCATGATATTGTCTATATATGTAGCCCTGTCAATATGACCCATCCAAACACAAATAACATCCGCCACCATACTACCAATACTTATACTAACATTCTCAGCCTGCGAAGCAGGAACGGGGCTCGCCCTACTAGTAGCCTCAACACGCACCCACGGTTCAGACCACCTCCACAACTTTAACCTCCTAAAATGCTAAAAATCATCATACCAACTATTATACTCCTTCCCATGACCATATCCTCACCCAGCAAGTACCTTTGGGCTAATACCACAACACACAGCATATTAATTGCCGCCATTAGCCTACAGCTATTCACCCCAACATACTACCCAAACAAAAACCTATCTCACTGGACTGCTATCGACCAAATCTCTTCACCACTACTAGTCCTATCATGTTGACTCCTGCCTCTGATGCTAATGGCAAGTCAAAACCATCTAGAACAAGAACCAACCAACCGCAAACGAATCTTCATCACAACAATCATTCTAGCTCAACTATTCATCCTATCAGCCTTCTCAGCCTCGGAACTCATACTATTCTACATTGCTTTTGAAGCAACCCTAATCCCCACATTAATCCTCATCACCCGATGAGGAAACCAACCAGAACGACTTAAAGCCGGAATCTACCTACTGTTCTACACGCTTGCCAGCTCACTCCCCCTACTAATCGCCATCCTGCACCTACACAACCAAACTGGCACATTATACTTCCCAATACTTAAACTATCCCACCCAACCATCACACACTCCTGAACGGGCCTAGCAGCCAGCTTAGCCCTTCTCGTAGCATTCATGGTCAAAGCTCCACTATACGGACTACACCTATGACTGCCTAAAGCTCATGTAGAGGCCCCAATTGCCGGCTCAATGCTTCTCGCAGCCCTGCTCTTAAAACTGGGAGGCTACGGCATCATACGAGTCACTATCCTAGTAAACCCATCCCTAAACAACCTGCACTACCCATTCATCACCCTCTCTCTATGGGGAGCGCTCATAACTAGTGCCATCTGCCTACGACAAATCGACCTAAAGTCACTAATCGCTTACTCATCAGTAAGCCACATAGGCCTTGTCATCGCCGCAACTATAATCCAAACCCAATGAGCATTCTCAGGAGCAATGATCCTAATAATTTCACACGGACTAACCTCATCCATACTATTCTGCCTAGCCAACACAAACTACGAACGCACCCACAGCCGAATTCTACTACTAACACGAGGCATCCAGCCCCTACTCTCCCATTAATAGCCATCTGATGACTTTTAGCCAACCTAACAAACATGGCACTACCCCCCACAACTAACCTTATAGCAGAACTAACCATTGTAATCGCCCTGTTCAACTGATCCTCCCTAACAATCATCCTAACAGGCATTGCAATCCTCCTAACTGCCTCATACACCCTATACATACTAACAATGACACAACGAGGAGCACTCCCATCCCACATCACATCAATCCAAAACTCCTCCACACGAGAGCATCTTCTTATAGCCCTACACATAATCCCAATAGCCCTCCTCATCTTAAAGCCAGAGCTAATCTCCGGCATCCCAGTATGCAAGTATAGTTTCAACCCAAACATTAGACCGTGACTCTAAAGATAGAAGTTAAAACCTTCTTACCTGCCGAGGGGAGGTTTAACCAACAAGAACTGCTAATTCTTGCATCTGAGTCTAAAACCTCAGCCCCCTTACTTTCAAAGGATAATAGCAATCCAATGGTCTTAGGAACCACGTATCTTGGTGCAAATCCAAGTGAAAGTAATGGACCTACCACTAACCCTAAACACATTCACACTATTAACCCTAACAACCCTAACTACTCCAATCATTTTCCCACTATTATCAGACAGCCTCAAAAACACTCCCAACACCATCACACAAACAGTCAAAGCCTCATTTCTAATCAGCTTAGTCCCAATAACAATCCACATCCACTCAGGTATGGAAGGCCTGGTCTCCTCATGAGAATGAAAATTCATCATAAACTTCAAAATCCCAATCAGCCTTAAACTAGACTTTTACTCCCTTACATTCTTCCCAATTGCCCTATTCGTGTCATGGTCAATCCTGCAATTCGCAACATGATACATGGCCTCAGACCCACACATCACAAAATTCTTCACCTTCCTCCTACTGTTCCTAATTACCATGCTAATCCTAATCATCGCCAATAACCTATTTGTCCTGTTCATTGGATGAGAAGGAGTAGGGATCATATCCTTCCTCCTGATCAGCTGATGACACGGACGAGCAGAAGCCAACACCGCCGCCCTACAAGCAGTGCTTTACAACCGAATCGGAGACATTGGCCTCATCCTTTGCATAGCATGACTAGCCTATACCATAAACACCTGAGAACTCCAACAATTCCCCTCCACTTCACAGACCCCAACCTTACCCCTCCTAGGGCTGATCCTGGCAGCAACAGGCAAATCCGCTCAATTTGGATTACACCCATGACTCCCATCCGCAATAGAAGGCCCAACCCCAGTCTCAGCCTTACTACACTCAAGCACTATAGTAGTGGCCGGAATCTTCCTACTAATCCGAACCCACCCACTATTCCACAACAACCAAACAGCCCTCTCTCTCTGCCTTTGCCTGGGAGCCCTCTCCACCCTATTTGCAGCCACATGTGCCCTCACACAGAACGACATCAAAAAAATTATCGCCTTCTCCACCTCAAGTCAGCTAGGCCTAATAATAGTCACTATTGGATTAAACCTTCCACAACTAGCCTTCCTACACATCTCAACCCACGCATTCTTCAAGGCCATGCTATTCCTCTGCTCAGGCTCCATCATCCACAGCCTCAACGGAGAACAAGACATCCGAAAAATAGGAGGCCTCCAAAAAATGCTCCCAACAACCACCTCATGTCTCACTATCGGTAACCTAGCACTAATAGGAACCCCATTCCTAGCAGGATTTTACTCAAAGGACCAAATCATCGAAAACCTAAACACCTCATACCTAAACTCATGAGCCCTGCTCCTAACCCTGCTAGCCACATCATTCACCGCGGTCTATACAATCCGCATGACCGTTCTAGTCCAAAGCGGCTTCACCCGAATCCCTCCCCTAACCTCAATAAACGAAAACAACCCTGCAGTAATCCGCCCAATCACCCGACTAGCACTAGGAAGCATCACAGCTGGTTTAATCATTACCTCATACATCCTACCAACAAAAACACCACCCACAACCATACCCACATCAATCAAAATAACGGCCCTAGTAGTAACAGCCCTAGGAATCGCCCTAGCACTCGAACTATCAAAAATAGCCCAAACCCTAATCCTGACCAAACAAAACCCATTCTACAACTTCTCAATCTCCCTAGGCTATTTCAACCTACTAACCCACCGATCAAGCGTAACAAACCTATTATCAGGAGGACAAAACATCGCCTCACACCTCATAGACCTTTCCTGATACAAGCTATTAGGCCCAGAAGGCCTAGCCAATATGCAGTCAACAACATCCAAAACCGCTACCACATTCCACCAAGGCCTAATCAAAGCCTACCTAGGGTCCTTTGCCCTATCCATCCTAATCATCATTATTTCCACATACAGAAAACTTAATGGCCCCAAATCTTCGTAAAAACCACCCCCTACTAAAAGTCATCAACGACGCCCTAATTGACCTACCAACACCATCAAATATCTCATCATGATGAAACTTTGGATCCCTACTGGGTGTTTGCCTAGCCACACAAATCGTCACAGGACTACTGCTAGCCATACACTACACAGCAGACACCTCCCTAGCCTTCTCCTCCGTCACCCACATATGCCGAGACGTCCAATTCGGCTGACTAATCCGAAACCTCCACGCAAACGGAGCTTCATTCTTCTTCATCTGCATCTACCTTCACATCGGCCGAGGCTTCTACTACGGCTCATACTTAAACAAAGAAACCTGAAACGTAGGGGTCATCCTCCTACTCACCCTCATAGCAACAGCCTTCGTAGGATACGTCCTGCCATGAGGACAAATATCATTCTGAGGAGCCACAGTCATCACGAACCTATTCTCAGCCATCCCCTACATCGGACAAACACTAGTTGAATGAGCATGAGGCGGATTCTCAGTAGACAACCCCACACTCACTCGATTCTTCGCTATCCACTTCCTACTACCATTCGTCATTGTAGGATTAACACTAGTCCACCTCACCCTCCTACACGAAACCGGATCAAACAATCCACTAGGTATCCCATCAGACTGCGACAAAATCCCATTCCACCCCTACTACTCCACAAAAGACATCGTAGGGTTCGCACTAATATTTATCCCCCTCGCCAGCCTAGCTCTATTCTTACCCAACCTGCTAGGAGACCCAGAAAACTTCACACCAGCCAACCCACTAGCCACACCCCCTCACATCAAACCCGAATGATACTTCCTATTCGCCTACGCCATCCTACGATCCATCCCAAACAAACTAGGAGGAGTCCTGGCCCTAGCCGCCTCCGTCCTAGTACTATTTCTCATGCCCCTCCTGCACACATCCAAACTACGTTCAATAACATTCCGCCCACTGTCACAAATTCTGTTTTGAACACTAGTAGCAAACCTTCTAGTACTAACCTGAGTAGGCAGCCAGCCAGTTGAACACCCATTCATCATCATTGGCCAACTAGCCTCATTTACCTACTTCACTATCATTCTAGTCCTCTTCCCAATTGTTTCCATCGTAGAAAACAAAATACTCAAACTCTAATACTCTAATAGTTTATTAAAACATTGGTCTTGTAAGCCAAAGATTGAAGACTCAACCTCTTCTTAGAGTTTCCCCCCCCCCCCTCCAAAAATTTTCGGCCGCGCCGGAAAGAATTAAAGAAAAGGGCCCCTCCAAAAATTTTCGGCCGCGCCGGAAAGAATTAAAGAAAAGGGCCCCTCCAAAAATTTTCGGCCGCGCCGGAAAGAATTAAAGAAAAGGGCCCCTCCAAAAATTTTCGGCCGCGCCGGAAAAAAATTAAAGAAAAGGCCCCCCCCCCCCCTTACCCCCCCCGCGGCTTTTTCATATTACTTAAGGTATGTATTGCGCCACATTAATTTATTATCCCCATCAGGCACTACATTAATGTAGGATATTCCACCCAAAGACCAACCTCACCTCCAACCCCCGCCCAACATTTTCTCCAAATAGATAATGTGCGAGCAGTCACACCACCCCCCCATTTTTGCTTCAGGTACCATCACACCCAGCTAACCCGACCAACATCACACTACAAGCGTCACCCGAGATCGACAGTCTCTACAACGTACCTAACAACCAGCCCCGGATACGAGGGAATGTCCCAGCGCACCTTTGAATTCACGAGGTCATACAATTCGCCCACCTCCTAAAGCAAGCCTCTCGACCAACAGCTTTCAAGCGCTCACAAGCCAGAGAACCTGGTTATCTATTAACCGTGCTCCTCACGAGAACCGAGCTACTCAACGTCAGTTATACCCACGTCCCTTGTCTTGAGCCCATACTTTCCCTCTTACCCTCGAGGCCCTACTTGCTCTTTTGCGCCACCCGTGGTAACTTCAGGACCATAAACTGCCTCGCCCTCTCTACTTGCTCTTCACAGATACAAGTGCTGGGGATGGACGCTCCTCATTTCCTCTCGTTATCGCGACATTTCCTTTCTCTTTCTCTTCTCTTCTTCTGGGGGCGTCTTCAATATGCCCTTCCAGTGCGTAGCAGGAGATATCTTCCTCTTGACGTGAGCATCACATTACCGGCGAGCTACCTGCCGACCACCTGTAAGCCCATAGTGTCATGGTTGAAGGATAAGGTCGTCGCAAACTTGACACTGATGCACTTTAGCCTCATTCATGAAACCCGCGCTTTTTACCTCTTAAGCCATTGAATAATGCAATGGTCACCGGACATAACTATTTTATTCTCACTTTGCTGAGACTTATACCTAAACCCATCATTTCACCCCCAAAATTTATTCACTTCATTTTTTATCGTGTAATTTTCATCAAAACAAACAAATAATTAACTATATATCCCTATATTATTCATGCAACCAAATTACACACCCCCCCACAACCTCAGAAAGAAAGGAATTAAACCTCCATCACCAACTCCCAAAGCTGGCATTTTAGACTAAACTACTTTCTGACACAACCCTAGACAGCCCGAATAGCCCCCCGAGACAACCCCCGCACAAGCTCTAGAACCACAAACAAAGTTAACAACAACCCCCATCCACCCACCAAGAACAACCCAACCCCACACGAATAAAACATAGCCACCCCACTAAAATCCAACCGTCCTACCAATAAACCACCACTATCAACCGTCCCCCCATCAACTAAAACCACAGAAGTACCTAGCACAACAGCACCAGCTCCAACAACTAACCCAATCCCCAATCCATACCCAACAACCCCCCAATCTACCCAAGCCTCAGGATAAGGATCCGCCGCCAATGAAACCGAATAAACAAACACCACCAACATCCCCCCCAAATACACTATAACAAGCACCAAAGACATGAAAGAAGCACCCAAACTAACCAACCAACCACAGCCAGCAATAGACGCCACGACCAACCCAACCACTCCATAATAAGGGGATGGATTAGAAGCAACCGCCAGCCCACCCAGAACAAAACAAAGCCCTATAAACAGAACAAACTTCATCATAATTCCCGCCCAGCCTCTACCTGGGATCTGCAGCCTGAAAAACTGCCGTTATCCTTTAACTACAGGAACTACTCCATTCAACATCACCACCAACATCACTTTTTATACTTCATTTTCACCATACCAACTATTCCCCCCCCCCCCCTTACCCCCCCCGCGGCTTTTTCATATTACTTAAGGTATGTATTGCGCCACATTAATTTATTATCCCCATCAGGCACTACATTAATGTAGGATATTCCACCCAAAGACCAACCTCACCTCCAACCCCCGCCCAACATTTTCTCCAAATAGATAATGTGCGAGCAGTCACACCACCCCCCCATTTTTGCTTCAGGTACCATCACACCCAGCTAACCCGACCAACATCACACTACAAGCGTCACCCGAGATCGACAGTCTCTACAACGTACCTAACAACCAGCCCCGGATACGAGGGAATGTCCCAGCGCACCTTTGAATTCACGAGGTCATACAATTCGCCCACCTCCTAAAGCAAGCCTCTCGACCAACAGCTTTCAAGCGCTCACAAGCCAGAGAACCTGGTTATCTATTAACCGTGCTCCTCACGAGAACCGAGCTACTCAACGTCAGTTATACCCACGTCCCTTGTCTTGAGCCCATACTTTCCCTCTTACCCTCGAGGCCCTACTTGCTCTTTTGCGCCACCCGTGGTAACTTCAGGACCATAAACTGCCTCGCCCTCTCTACTTGCTCTTCACAGATACAAGTGCTGGGGATGGACGCTCCTCATTTCCTCTCGTTATCGCGACATTTCCTTTCTCTTTCTCTTCTCTTCTTCTGGGGGCGTCTTCAATATGCCCTTCCAGTGCGTAGCAGGAGATATCTTCCTCTTGACGTGAACATCACATTACCGGCGAGCTACCTGCCGACCACCTGTAAGCCCATAGTGTCATGGTTGAAGGATAAGGTCGTCGCAAACTTGACACTGATGCACTTTAGCCTCATTCATGAAACCCGCGCTTTTTACCTCTTAAGCCATTGAATAATGCAATGGTCACCGGACATAACTATTTTATTCTCACTTTGCTGAGACTTATACCTAAACCCATCATTTCACCCCCAAAATTTATTCACTTCATTTTTTATCGTGTAATTTTCATCAAAACAAACAAATAATTAACTATATATCCCTATATTATTCATGCAACCAAATTACACACCCACCACTACGACACTTAACCCAAACTTACCTGCCTTTTTTTGGACAAAAAACCAAACAAAAACAACACATCACCACTCACCAAACCAAACCCACCTAAGTCTTTGTAGCTTACAAAAAGCATGACACTGAAGATGTCAAGACGGCAGCCACACGCACCCAAAGACAAAAGACTTAGTCCTAACCTTACTGTTGGTTGTTGCTAAATATATACATGCAAGTATCCGCGCTCCAGTGTAGATGCCCTGGGTACCCTAAATTTAGGTCGACAGGAGCGGGTATCAGGCACACCCATCACCGTAGCCCAAAACGCCTTGCAATTGCCACACCCCCACGGGTATTCAGCAGTAATTAATATTAAGCAATGAGTGCAAACTTGACTTAGTTATAGCAAGCTAAGGGTCGGTAAATCCTGTGCCAGCCACCGCGGTCATACAGGAGACCCAAATCAACATTACTTAACGGCGTAAAGAGTGGTCACATGTTATCCAAGTAGCTAAGATTAAAAGGCAGCTGAGCCGTAGAAAGCCAAAGATGCCCATAAGGCCCCTACTTAAAGAAGATCTTAGAACAACGATTTATTGAAGCCCACGAAAGCCAGGGCCCAAACTGGGATTAGATACCCCACTATGCCTGGCCCTAAATCTTGATGCTCGATCTTACCGGAGCATCCGCCCGAGAACTACGAGCACAAACGCTTAAAACTCTAAGGACTTGGCGGTGCCCCAAACCCACCTAGAGGAGCCTGTTCTATAATCGATGATCCACGATACACCTTACCATTCCTTGCAACAGTTCAGCCTATATACCGCCGTCGCCAGCCCACCCACCCTGAAGGACCAACAGTGGACGCAATAGCCCTACAACGCTAATACGACAGGTCAAGGTATAGCCTATGGAATGGGAGCAATGGGCTACATTTTCTAGACTAGAACATACGGCAAAGGGACATGAAACTATCCCTGGAAGGCGGATTTAGCAGTAAAGAGAGACAATCGAGCCCTCTTTAAGCCGGCTCTGGGACACGTACATACCGCCCGTCACCCTCCTCAAAAGCGACCCCCCCCCCCCATAAATTAATAAGTTGATCAGCCAAAGAGGAGGTAAGTCGTAACAAGGTAAGTGTACCGGAAGGTGCACTTAGAACACCAAGACGTAGCCTTAAATTAAAGCACTCAGCTTACACCTGAGAGATATCTGCTAACATCAGATCGTCTTGAATGCCAAACTCTAGCCCAACCTACATGACCCGGAATAACAAAGCTACTTCCAACACCCAACTAAAGCATTTATTAGTCCCAGTATAGGCGATAGAAAAGACACCATTGGAGCGATAGAGACCACGTACCGTAAGGGAAAGATGAAATAGCAATGAAAACTAAGCTAAAAACAGCAAAGATCAACCCTTGTACCTTTTGCATCATGGTCTAGCAAGAAAAACCAAGCAAAATGAATTTAAGTTTGCCACCACCGAAACCCAAGCGAGCTACTTGCGAGCAGCTATTATGAGCGAACCCGTCTCTGTTGCAAAAGAGTGGGATGACTTGCTAGTAGAGGTGAAAAGCCAATCGAGCTGGGTGATAGCTGGTTGCCTGTGAAATGAATCTTAGTTCACTCTTAATTCTTCTCCAAGGAACCTACAAACCCCAATGAAGCGAATTAAGGGCTATTTAAAGGAGGTACAGCTCCTTTAAAAAAGAATACAATCTCCACGAGCGGATAAACAACAAACCTGCAAAACCTACTGTGGGCCTTTAAGCAGCCATCAACAAAGAGTGCGTTAAAGCTCTGCACCTTAAAAATATAAAAACCACGTGACTCCCTCCCCACTAACGGGCTAACCTATAGAACAATAGGAGAATTAATGCTAGAATGAGTAACCAGGGTCCTCCCTCTTAGACGCAAGCTTACATCAGTACATTATTAACAAGCCACCAATATACGACAAATCAAACAAGCAGAGTATTAAACACTTTGTTAACCCGACATAGGAGCGTCCATTAAGAAAGATTAAAACCTGTAAAAGGAACTAGGCAAACCCGTCAAGGCCCGACTGTTTACCAAAAACATAGCCTTCAGCCAACCCACAGACAAGTATTGAAGGTGATGCCTGCCCGGTGACTATGTTCAACGGCCGCGGTATCCTAACCGTGCAAAGGTAGCGCAATCAATTGTCCCATAAATCGGGACCCGTATGAATGGCTAAACGAGGTCTTAACTGTCTCTTACAGGCAATCGGTGAAATTGATCTCCCTGTGCAAAAGCAGGGATAAACCCATAAGACGAGAAGACCCTGTGGAACTTTAAAAACAGCAACCACCCCAAAATACATACACCCCCACCCCGGGCTTACTTATCCATTGGGACGATGGTCTGCATTTTTTCGGTTGGGGCGACCTTGGAGCAAAACAAAACCTCCAAACATGGGACAACACCTCCAGACTAAGAGCCACTACTCAAAGTGCTAATAGCCACCAGATCCAATATAATTGATCAATGGACCAAGCTACCCCAGGGATAACAGCGCAATCTCCTCCGAGAGTCCATATCGACGGGGAGGTTTACGACCTCGATGTTGGATCAGGACATCCTAGTGGTGCAGCCGCTACTAAGGGTTCGTTTGTTCAACGATTAACAGTCCTACGTGATCTGAGTTCAGACCGGAGTAATCCAGGTCGGTTTCTATCTATGAACAACTCTTCCCAGTACGAAAGGATAGGAAAAGTGGGGCCAATACCACAAGCAAGCCCCCGCCTTAAGTAATGAAACCAACTAAATTACGAAAAGCTATCACACCCACCCACGTCCTAGAAAAGGACAAGCTAGCGTGGCAGAGCTCGGCAAATGCAAAAGGCTTAAGTCCTTTAACTCAGAGGTTCAAATCCTCTCCCTAGCTTACCAACCCCCATATGACCAACTACCCACTTCTAACCAGCCTAATCATAGCCACTTCCTATGCCCTCCCCATTCTAATTGCAGTAGCCTTCCTCACACTAGTAGAACGTAAAATCCTAAGTTACATGCAAGGACGAAAGGGCCCAAATGTCGTAGGCCCATTCGGACTACTACAACCCTTGGCAGACGGGGTGAAACTATTCATCAAAGAACCGATCCGCCCATCAACATCTTCCCCAATCCTATTCACCACAACTCCAATACTAGCCCTTCTCCTAGCGATTTCAATTTGAACCCCACTCCCACTACCATTCTCTCTCGCAGACCTCAACCTAGGCCTACTCTTTCTCCTAGCCATATCTAGCCTAGCCGTATACTCTATTCTATGATCAGGATGAGCCTCCAACTCAAAATATGCCCTAATTGGAGCACTACGAGCAGTAGCCCAAACCATCTCGTATGAAGTCACCCTAGCAATTATCCTACTCTCCATCATCCTACTCAGCGGAAATTACAACCTAAGCACTCTCGCAACCACCCAAGAACCCCTGTACCTTATCTTCTCATGCTGGCCACTAGCCATAATATGATACGTATCCACACTAGCCGAGACAAACCGAGCCCCATTTGACCTTACAGAGGGGGAGTCAGAACTAGTCTCTGGCTTCAACGTGGAATATGCAGCAGGACCATTCGCTTTATTCTTCCTAGCCGAATACGCCAACATCATGCTAATAAACACACTAACTACCATCTTATTCTTCAACCCAAGCTTCCTAAACCCTCCGCAAGAACTATTCCCTGTGATTCTAGCCACAAAAGTCCTCCTACTATCTGCTGGTTTCCTATGAGTCCGTGCTTCATATCCGCGCTTCCGATACGACCAGCTAATACACCTTCTATGAAAAAACTTCCTCCCACTCACACTGGCGATATGCTTGTGACACACCAGCATATCAATCTGTTACGCTGGACTTCCCCCCTACCTAAGAACCATAAAAGGAAATGTGCCTGAACGTCCCAAAGGGTCACTATGATAAAGTGAACATAGAGGTATACCAGCCCTCTCATTTCCTAACTTAGAAAAACAGGAATCGAACCTGCACTAAAGGGATCAAAACCCTCCATACTCCCATTATATTACTTTCTAGTAGGGTCAGCTAACAAAGCTATCGGGCCCATACCCCGAAAATGATGGTTTAACCCCTTCCCCTACTAATGAACCCACAAGCAAAATTAATTTTCGCAATCAGCCTGTTTATAGGGACTGCCATCACAATCTCGAGCAACCACTGAATAATAGCCTGGGCCGGCCTTGAAATCAACACCCTAGCAATCCTGCCACTGATCTCAAAATCCCACCATCCACGAGCCATTGAAGCCGCAACCAAGTACTTCCTTACCCAAGCAACTGCCTCCGCACTAGTCTTATTTTCCAGCATAACCAATGCATGGCACACCGGACAATGGGACATCACCCAACTAACCCATCCAATATCGTGCCTCATCCTAACCTCCGCCCTAGCAATAAAACTAGGACTAGTCCCATTTCATTTCTGATTCCCAGAAGTCCTCCAAGGGTCCCCACTTACCACAGGCCTCCTCCTATCAACAATGATAAAATTACCCCCTATCTCACTGCTATTCATAACATCACCCTCACTAAACCCTACTCTGCTAGCCTGCATAGCAATCATATCTGCCGCTCTGGGAGGATGAATAGGACTAAACCAAACACAAATCCGAAAAATCCTAGCCTTCTCCTCCATCTCCCATCTAGGATGGATAACAATCATTATCTCGTACAACCCTAAACTAACCTTACTTAATTTTTACCTCTACACACTAATAACAATAGCAGTATTCCTAACTTTAAACACAATTAAAGTCTCAAAACTATCAACCCTAATAACTGCATGGACAAAGGTACCAGCACTAAACGCCATACTACTACTAACAATACTCTCTATAGCAGGACTGCCCCCATTAACAGGTTTCCTCCCAAAATGACTTATCATCCAAGAGCTAACTAAACAAGACATAATCCCAATAGCAACTTCAATCTCCCTCCTATCACTCCTAAGCCTATTCTTCTATCTTCGCCTAGCATACTGTGCAACAATCACACTACCCCCACACACCACCAACCACATTAAACAATGACATACTAACAAACCAACCAGCACCTTAATTGCCATCCTAATCACCATATCAACTGCACTCCTACCGGTTTCACCACTAATCACCACTATTATTTAAGAAACTTAGGATCACTTAAACCGAAGGCCTTCAAAGCCTTAAACAAGAGTTAAACCCTCTTAGTTTCTGCTAAGATCCGCAGGATGCTACCCCACATCTCCTGAATGCAACCCAGGTACTTTAATTAAGCTAGGACCTTACAACCCAACTAGGTAGATGGGCTTCGATCCCACAACAATATAGTTAACAGCTACATGCCCTAACCAACAGGCTTCTACCTAAGACTTCGGCGCAATCAATACGCATCTGCGAGTTTGCAACCCGCCGTGAATTTCACCACAAAGCCGATAAGAAGAGGAATTGAACCTCTGTAAAAAGGACTACAGCCTAACGCTTATACACTCAGCCATCTTACCTGTGACATTCATTAACCGATGATTATTCTCAACCAACCACAAAGATATCGGTACCCTATACCTAATTTTCGGCGCATGGGCCGGAATAGTGGGCACCTCACTAAGCCTTCTCATCCGAGCAGAACTAGGCCAACCAGGAGCCCTGCTCGGAGACGACCAAATCTACAACGTGATCGTTACAGCACATGCTTTCGTAATAATCTTCTTTATAGTTATACCAATTATGATCGGGGGCTTCGGCAACTGACTAGTCCCCCTAATAATTGGGGCCCCAGACATAGCATTCCCACGAATGAACAACATAAGCTTCTGACTTCTACCACCCTCTTTCCTCCTTCTCCTGGCTTCCTCCACAGTCGAGGCAGGAGCAGGTACGGGCTGAACAGTGTACCCCCCATTAGCCGGCAACTTAGCCCATGCTGGAGCTTCAGTTGACCTAGCCATCTTCTCCCTTCACCTAGCTGGAATCTCATCAATTCTGGGCGCAATCAACTTTATCACCACAGCAATTAACATAAAACCACCAGCCCTCTCCCAATACCAAACCCCCCTATTTGTCTGATCAGTACTTATCACAGCAGTCCTACTGCTTCTCTCCCTCCCTGTACTCGCTGCCGGAATCACTATACTACTAACCGACCGCAACCTAAATACCACTTTCTTTGACCCGGCAGGAGGAGGAGACCCAGTACTTTATCAACACCTATTCTGATTCTTCGGACACCCTGAAGTCTACATCCTCATTCTACCAGGATTCGGAATCATCTCCCACGTCGTAACCTACTACTCAGGAAAAAAAGAACCTTTCGGTTATATAGGAATGGTATGAGCTATACTTTCCATCGGGTTCCTAGGATTTATCGTTTGGGCCCACCATATATTCACAGTAGGCATGGACGTAGACACCCGAGCATACTTCACATCAGCCACTATAATCATCGCCATCCCAACTGGCATTAAAGTATTCAGCTGACTAGCAACACTCCACGGAGGCATTATCAAATGAGACCCACCCATACTATGGGCCCTAGGATTCATCTTCCTATTCACCATCGGGGGCCTAACAGGGATCGTTTTAGCAAACTCTTCACTAGACATTGCTCTGCACGATACCTACTATGTAGTAGCTCACTTCCACTATGTACTATCAATAGGAGCAGTATTCGCAATTCTAGCCGGATTCACACACTGATTCCCACTATTCACCGGGTACACTCTACATTCCACATGAGCCAAAATCCACTTCGGAGTAATATTTGTAGGCGTTAACCTCACCTTCTTCCCACAACACTTCCTTGGCCTAGCTGGCATGCCACGTCGATACTCAGACTACCCAGACGCCTACACACTATGAAACACCATCTCATCAGTAGGTTCCCTAATCTCTATAACAGCCGTAATCATGCTAGTATTCATCATCTGAGAAGCCTTCGCATCCAAACGCAAAGCTTTCCAACCAGAACTTACAAGCACAAATATCGAATGAATCTACGGTTGCCCACCCCCATTCCACACCTTTGAAGAACCAGCCTTTGTCCAAGTACAAGAAAGGAAGGACTCGAACCCTCATATGTTGGTTTCAAGCCAACCGCATAAAACCACTTATGCTTCTTTCTCATAGAGACGCTAGTAAAACGATTACATAGCCTTGTCAAGGCTATATTGCAGGTGAAAACCCTGTGCGCCTCAAAATATGGCCAACCACTCACAACTTAATTTCCAAGACGCCTCATCACCAATTATAGAAGAACTGATACAATTCCACGACCACGCCATAATAGTGGCCCTAGCCATCTGCAGCTTGGTCCTCTATCTACTGACTCTAATACTAACAGGTAAACTCTCATCAAATACAGTTGATGCACAGGCGATCGAACTAGTATGAACAATCCTACCAGCCATAGTACTAATCACCCTAGCCCTGCCATCCCTGCGCATCCTATACATGATGGATGAAGTCAACCAACCAGACCTCACTCTAAAAGCCATTGGACACCAATGGTACTGATCCTACGAGTACACCGACTTCAAAGACCTAACATTCGACTCCTACATAACACCAACATCAGAGCTCCCACTAGGACACTTTCGACTTCTAGAAGTAGACCACCGTGTTATCGTCCCAATAAACTCTACCATCCGAGTTATTGTCACCGCTGACGACGTCCTGCACTCATGAGCTGTACCAAGCCTAGGCGTCAAAACGGATGCAATCCCAGGACGACTAAACCAAACTTCCTTCCTAGCAAACCGACCAGGAGTATTCTACGGACAATGCTCAGAGATCTGCGGAGCAAACCACAGCTTCATACCAATCGTAGTAGAGTCCACACCACTTGACAACTTCGAAAACTGATCTTCTCTACTATCTTCCTAATCATTAAGAAGCTATGAAACAGCGTTAGCCTTTTAAGCTAGAGAAAGAGGGACGCTAACCCTCCTTAATGACATGCCACAACTCAACCCAAATCCATGATTTTTTATCATACTAACCTCATGACTAACATTTTCAATAATCATCCAACCTAAAATCCTATCCATAACATCCCCAAACCCACCACTCAACAAGACCACTACCACCACCCCTACTACCCCATGAACTTGACCATGAACCTAAGTTTCTTCGACCAATTCTCAAGTCCATCCCTACTGGGCATTCCACTAATCCTCATCTCAATCACTTTCCCAGCCCTACTACTACCGTCACAAAACAACCGCTGGGTGACGAGCCGTCTA
Source organism: Prinia subflava (assembly GCF_021018805.1). NCBI lineage: Eukaryota > Metazoa > Chordata > Aves > Passeriformes > Cisticolidae > Prinia > Prinia subflava. The sequence goes on along the minus strand of NW_026960802.1, from coordinate 6 downwards.
TCCACC
>NW_026960801.1:0-40367 GCF_021018805.1 Prinia subflava | reverse complement strand
TCAGCCTGCAAAAATGCCGTGACATTCAAGATTTCTCCCAGATGCAAGATGCCACATTTTGGAACTCGGGCTGCTTTTGGAGTGCCAAATGTCTCCCACAATCTGACATCAGGAACATGGCCAGGTGAGTTTAGTTTCCCATGGAAAAGGGCCACCGTTCGTGTCCACCACCCTCATCCGGCCACATCGGCTTCGGCCTGCAAAGATGCCGTGGCATTCAAGATTTCTCTCACATGCAAGATGCCACATTTTGGAACTCGGGCTGCTTTTGGAGTGCCAAATGTCTCCCACAATCTGACACCAGGAACATGGCCAGGTGAGTTTAGTTTCCCATGGAAAAGGGCCACTGTTCATGTCCACCACCCTCATCCTGCCCCATCCTGCCTTATCGGCTTCGGCCTGCAAAAATGCCGTGACATTCAAGATTTCTCCCAGATGCAAGATGCCACATTTTGGAACTCGGGCTGCTTTTGGAGTGCCAAATGTCTCCCACAATCTGACACCAGGAACATGGCCAGGTGAGTTTAGTTTCCCATGGAAAAGCGCCAACGTTCGTGTCCACCACCCTCATCCGGCCACATCGGCTTTGGCCTACAAAAATGCCGTGACATTCAAGATTTCTCCCAGATGCAAGATGCCACATTTTGGAACTCGGGCTGCTTTTGGAGTGCCAAATGTCTCCCACAATCTGACATCAGGAACATGGCCAAGTGAGTTTAGTTTCCCATGGAAAAGGGCCACCGTTCGTGTCCACCACCCTCATCCTGCCCCATCCTGCCCTATCGGCTTCTGCCTGTAAAAATGCCGTGACATTCAAGATTTCTCCCACATGCAAGATGCCACATTTTGGAACTCGGGCTGCTTTTGGAGTGCCAAATGTCTCCCACAATCTGACATCAGGAACATGGCCAAGTGAGTTTAGTTTCCCATGGAAAAGGGCCACCGTTCGTGTCCACCACCCTCATCTGGCCACATCGGCTTCGGCCTGCAAAAATGCCGTGACATTCAAGATTTCTCCCAGATGCAAGATGCCACATTTTGGAACTCGGGCTGCTTTTGGAGTGCCAAATGTCTCCCACAATCTGACATCAGGAACATGGCCAGGTGAGTTTAGTTTCCCATGGAAAAGGGCCACCGTTCGTGTCCACCACCCTCATCCGGCCACATCGGCTTCGGCCTGCAATAATGCCGTGACATTCAAGATTTCTCCCACAGGCAAGATGCCACATTTTGGAACTCGGGCTGCTTTTGGAGTGCCAAATGTCTCCCACAATCTGACACCAGGAACATGGCCAGGTGAGTTTAGTTTCCCATGGAAAAGGGCCACTGTTCATGTTCACCACCCTCATCCTGCCCCATCCTGCCCTATCGGCTTCTGCCGGCAAAAATGCCGTGACATTCAAGATTTCTCCCAGATGCAAGATGCCACATTTTGGAACTCGGGCTGCTTTTGGAGTGCCAAATGTCTCCCACAATCTGACACCAGGAACATGGCCAGGTGAGTTTAGTTTCCCATGGAAAGGGGCCACCGTTCGTGTCCACCACCCTCATCCGGCCACATCGGCTTTGGCCTACAAAAATGCCGTGACATTCAAGATTTCTCCCAGATGCAAGATGCCACATTTTGGAACTCGGGCTGCTTTTGGAGTGCCAAATGTCTCCCACAATCTGACATCAGGAACATGGCCAAGTGAGTTTAGTTTCCCATGGAAAAGGGCCACCGTTCGTGTCCACCACCCTCATCCTGCCCCATCCTGCCCTATCGGCTTCTGCCTGTAAAAATGCCGTGACATTCAAGATTTCTCCCACATGCAAGATGCCACATTTTGGAACTCGGGCTGCTTTTGGAGTGCCAAATGTCTCCCACAATCTGACATCAGGAACATGGCCAGGTGAGTTTAGTTTCCCATGGAATAGGGCCACCGTTCGTGTCCACCACCCTCATCCTGCCCCATCCTGCCCTATCGGCTTCGGCCTGCAAAAATGCCGTGACATTCAAGATTTCTCCCAGATGCAAGATGCCACATTTTGGAACTCGGGCTGCTTTTGGAGTGCCAAATGTCTCCCACAATCTGACATCAGGAACATGGCCAGGTGAGTTTAGTTTCCCATGGAAAAGGGCCACCGTTCGTGTCCACCACCCTCATCCGGCCACATCGGCTTCGGCCTGCAAAAATGCCGTGACATTCAAGATTTCTCCCACATGCAAGATGCCACATTTTGGAACTCGGGCTGCTTTTGGAGTGCCAAATGTCTCCCACAATCTGACACCAGGAACATGGCCAGGTGAGTTTAGTTTCCCATGGAAAAGGGCCACTGTTCATGTCCACCACCCTCATCCTGCCCCATCCTGCCCTATCGGCTTCTGCCTGTAAAAATGCTGTGACATTCAAGATTTCTCCCAGATGCAAGATGCCACATTTTGGAACTCGGGCTGCTTTTGGAGTGCCAAATGTCTCCCACAATCTGACACCAGGAACATGGCCAGGTGAGTTTAGTTTCCCATGGAAAAGGGCCAACGTTCGTGTCCACCACCCTCATCCGGCCACATCGGCTTTGGCCTACAAAAATGCCGTGACATTCAAGATTTCTCCCAGATGCAAGATGCCACATTTTGGAACTCGGGCTGCTTTTGGAGTGCCAAATGTCTCCCACAATCTGACACCAGGAACATGGCCAGGTGAGTTTAGTTTCCCATGGAAAAGGGCCACCGTTCGTGTCCACCACCCTCATCCGGCCACATCGGCTTCGGACTGCAAAAATTCCGTGACATTCAAGATTTCTCCCACATGCAAGATGCCACATTTTGGAACTCGGGCTGCTTTTGGAGTGCCAAATGTCTCCCACAATCTGACACCAGGAACATGGCCAGGTGAGTTTAGTTTCCCATGGAAAAGGGCCACTGTTCATGTCCACCACCCTCATCCTGCCCCATCCTGCCCTATCGGCTTCTGCCTGTAAAAATGCCGTGACATTCAAGATTTCTCCCAGATGCAAGATGCCACATTTTGGAACTCGGGCTGCTTTTGGAGTGCCAAATGTCTCCCACAATCTGACATCAGGAACATGGCCAGGTGAGTTTAGTTTCCCATGGAAAAGGGCCACCGTTCGTATCCACCACCCTCATCCGGCCACCTCGGCTTCAGCCTGCAAAAATGCCGTGACATTCAAGATTTCTCCCACATGCAAGATGCCACATTTTGGAACTCGGGCTGCTTTTGGAGTGCCAAATGTCTCCCACAATCTGACATCAGGAACATGGCCAGGTGAGTTTAGTTTCCCATGGAAAAGGGCCACCGTTCGTGTCCACCACCCTCATCCGGCCACATCGGCTTCGGACTGCAAAAATTCCGTGACATTCAAGATTTCTCCCAGATGCAAGATGCCACATTTTGGAACTCGGGCTGCTTTTGGAGTGCCAAATGTCTCCCACAATCTGACATCAGGAACATGGCCAAGTGAGTTTAGTTTCCCATGGAAAAGGGCCACCGTTCGTGTCCACCACCCTCATCCGGCCACATCGGCTTCGGACTGCAAAAATGCCGTGACATTCAAGATTTCTCCCACATGCAAGATGCCACATTTTGGAACTCGGGCTGCTTTTGGAGTGCCAAATGTCTCCCACAATCTGACATCAGGAACATGGCCAAGTGAGTTTAGTTTCCCATGGAAAAGGGCCACCGTTCGTGTCCACCACCCTCATCCTGCCCCATCCTGCCCTATCGGCTTCTGCCTGTAAAAATGCCGTGACATTCAAGATTTCTCCCAGATGCAAGATGCCACATTTTGGAACTCGGGCTGCTTTTGGAGTGCCAAATGTCTCCCACAATCTGACATCAGGAACATGGCCAGGTGAGTTTAGTTTCCCATGGAAAAGGGCCACCGTTCGTGTCCACCACCCTCATCCTGCCCCATCCTGCCCTATCGGCTTCGGCCTGCAAAAATGCCGTGACATTCAAGATTTCTCCCAGATGCAAGATGCCACATTTTGGAACTCGGGCTGCTTTTGGAGTGCCAAATGTCTCCCACAATCTGACATCAGGAACATGGCCAGGTGAGTTTAGTTTCCCATGGAAAAGGGCCACCGTTCGTGTCCACCACCCTCATCCGGCCACATCGGCTTCGGCCTGCAAAAATGCCGTGACATTCAAGATTTCTCCCACATGCAAGAGGCCACATTTTGGAACTCGGGCTGCTTTTGGAGTGCCAAATGTCTCCCACAATCTGACACCAGGAACATGGCCAGGTGAGTTTAGTTTCCCATGGAAAAGGGCCACTGTTCATGTCCACCACCCTCATCCGGCCACATCGGCTTCGGACTGCAAAAATTCCTTGACATTCAAGATTTCTCCCAGATGCAAGATGCCACATTTTGGAACTCGGGCTGCTTTTGGAGTGCCAAATGTCTCCCACAATCTGACATCAGGAACATGGCCAGGTGAGTTTAGTTTCCCATGGAATAGGGCCACCGTTCGTGTCCACCACCCTCATCCGGCCACATCGGCTTCGGCCTGCAAAGATGCCGTGGCATTCAAGATTTCTCCCAGATGCAAGATGCCACATTTTGGAACTCGGGCTGCTTTTGGAGTGCCAAATGTCTCCCACAATCTGACACCAGGAACATGGCCAGGTGAGTTTAGTTTCCCATGGAAAAGGGCCACTCTTCATGTCCACCACCCTCATCCTGCCCCATCCTGCCTTATCGGCTTCGGCCTGCAAAAATGCCGTGACATTCAAGATTTCTCCCAGATGCAAGATGCCACATTTTGGAACTCGGGCTGCTTTTGGAGTGCCAAATGTCTCCCACAATCTGACACCAGGAACATGGCCAGGTGAGTTTAGTTTCCCATGGAAAAGCGCCAACGTTCGTGTCCACCACCCTCATCCGGCCACATCGGCTTTGGCCTACAAAAATGCCGTGACATTCAAGATTTCTCCCACATGCAAGATGCCACATTTTGGAACTCGGGCTGCTTTTGGAGTGCCAAATGTCTCCCACAATCTGACATCAGGAACATGGCCAGGTGAGTTTAGTTTCCCATGGAAAAGGGCCACCGTTCGTGTCCACCACCCTCATCCGGCCACATCGGCTTCGGCCTGCAAAAATTCCGTGACATTCAAGATTTCTCCCAGATGCAAGATGCCACATTTTGGAACTCGGGCTGCTTTTGGAGTGCCAAATGTCTCCCACAATCTGACATCAGGAACATGGCCAAGTGAGTTTAGTTTCCCATGGAAAAGGGCCACCGTTCGTGTCCACCACCCTCATCCGGCCACATCGGCTTCGGACTGCAAAAATGCCGTGACATTCAAGATTTCTCCCACATGCAAGATGCCACATTTTGGAACTCGGGCTGCTTTTGGAGTGCCAAATGTCTCCCACAATCTGACATCAGGAACATGGCCAAGTGAGTTTAGTTTCCCATGGAAAAGGGCCACCGTTCGTGTCCACCACCCTCATCCTGCCCCATCCTGCCCTATCGGCTTCTGCCTGCAAAAATGCCGTGACATTCAAGATTTCTCCCAGATGCAAGATGCCACATTTTGGAACTCGGGCTGCTTTTGGAGTGCCAAATGTCTCCCACAATCTGACACCAGGAACATGGCCAAGTGAGTTTAGTTTCCCATGGAAAAGGGCCACCGTTCGTGTCCACCACCCTCATCCGGCCACATCGGCTTCGGCCTGTAAAAATGCCGTGACATTCAAGATTTCTCCCAGATGCAAGATGCCACATTTTGGAACTCGGGCTGCTTTTGGAGTGCCAAATGTCTCCCACAATCTGACACCAGGAACATGGCCAGGTGAGTTTAGTTTCCCATGGAAAAGGGCCACCGTTTGTGTCCACCACCCTCATCCGGCCACATCGGCTTCGGCCTGCAAAAATGCCGTGACATTCAAGATTTCTCCCACATGCAAGATGCCACATTTTGGAACTCGGGCTGCTTTTGGAGTGCCAAATGTCTCCCACAATCTGACACCAGGAACATGGCCAGGTGAGTTTAGTTTCCCATGGAAAAGGGCCACCGTTCGTGTCCACCACCCTCATCCGGCCACATCGGCTTCGGACTGCAAAAATTCCGTGACATTCAAGATTTCTCCCAGATGCAAGATGCCACATTTTGGAACTCGGGCTGCTTTTGGAGTGCCAAATGTCTCCCACAATCTGACATCAGGAACATGGCCAAGTGAGTTTAGTTTCCCATGGAAAAGGGCCACTGTTCGTGTCCACCACCCTCATCCGGCCACATCGGCTTCGGCCTGCAAAAATGCCGTGACATTCAAGATTTCTCCCAGATGCAAGATGCCACATTTTGGAACTCGGGCTGCTTTTGGAGTGCCAAATGTCTCCCACAATCTGACATCAGGAACATGGCCAGGTGAGTTTAGTTTCCCATGGAAAAGGGCCACCGTTCGTGTCCACCACCCTCATCCGGCCACATCGGCTTCGGCCTGCAAAAATTCCTTGACATTCAAGATTTCTCCCAGATGCAAGATGCCACATTTTGGAACTCGGGCTGCTTTTGGAGTGCCAAATGTCTCCCACAATCTGACATCAGGAACATGGCCAGGTGAGTTTAGTTTCCCATGGAATAGGGCCACCGTTCGTGTCCACCACCCTCATCCGGCCACATCGGCTTCGGCCTGCAAAGATGCCGTGGCATTCAAGATTTCTCCCAGATGCAAGATGCCACATTTTGGAACTCGGGCTGCTTTTGGAGTGCCAAATGTCTCCCACAATCTGACACCAGGAACATGGCCAGGTGAGTTTAGTTTCCCATGGAAAAGGGCCACTCTTCATGTCCACCACCCTCATCCTGCCCCATCCTGCCTTATCGGCTTCGGCCTGCAAAAATGCCGTGACATTCAAGATTTCTCCCAGATGCAAGATGCCACATTTTGGAACTCGGGCTGCTTTTGGAGTGCCAAATGTCTCCCACAATCTGACACCAGGAACATGGCCAGGTGAGTTTAGTTTCCCATGGAAAAGCGCCAACGTTCGTGTCCACCACCCTCATCCGGCCACATCGGCTTTGGCCTACAAAAATGCCGTGACATTCAAGATTTCTCCCACATGCAAGATGCCACATTTTGGAACTCGGGCTGCTTTTGGAGTGCCAAATGTCTCCCACAATCTGACATCAGGAACATGGCCAGGTGAGTTTAGTTTCCCATGGAAAAGGGCCACCGTTCGTGTCCACCACCCTCATCCGGCCACATCGGCTTCGGCCTGCAAAAATTCCGTGACATTCAAGATTTCTCCCAGATGCAAGATGCCACATTTTGGAACTCGGGCTGCTTTTGGAGTGCCAAATGTCTCCCACAATCTGACATCAGGAACATGGCCAAGTGAGTTTAGTTTCCCATGGAAAAGGGCCACCGTTCGTGTCCACCACCCTCATCCGGCCACATCGGCTTCGGACTGCAAAAATGCCGTGACATTCAAGATTTCTCCCACATGCAAGATGCCACATTTTGGAACTCGGGCTGCTTTTGGAGTGCCAAATGTCTCCCACAATCTGACATCAGGAACATGGCCAAGTGAGTTTAGTTTCCCATGGAAAAGGGCCACCGTTCGTGTCCACCACCCTCATCCTGCCCCATCCTGCCCTATCGGCTTCTGCCTGCAAAAATGCCGTGACATTCAAGATTTCTCCCAGATGCAAGATGCCACATTTTGGAACTCGGGCTGCTTTTGGAGTGCCAAATGTCTCCCACAATCTGACACCAGGAACATGGCCAAGTGAGTTTAGTTTCCCATGGAAAAGGGCCACCGTTCGTGTCCACCACCCTCATCCGGCCACATCGGCTTCGGCCTGTAAAAATGCCGTGACATTCAAGATTTCTCCCAGATGCAAGATGCCACATTTTGGAACTCGGGCTGCTTTTGGAGTGCCAAATGTCTCCCACAATCTGACACCAGGAACATGGCCAGGTGAGTTTAGTTTCCCATGGAAAAGGGCCACCGTTTGTGTCCACCACCCTCATCCGGCCACATCGGCTTCGGCCTGCAAAAATGCCGTGACATTCAAGATTTCTCCCACATGCAAGATGCCACATTTTGGAACTCGGGCTGCTTTTGGAGTGCCAAATGTCTCCCACAATCTGACACCAGGAACATGGCCAGGTGAGTTTAGTTTCCCATGGAAAAGGGCCACCGTTCGTGTCCACCACCCTCATCCGGCCACATCGGCTTCGGACTGCAAAAATTCCGTGACATTCAAGATTTCTCCCAGATGCAAGATGCCACATTTTGGAACTCGGGCTGCTTTTGGAGTGCCAAATGTCTCCCACAATCTGACATCAGGAACATGGCCAAGTGAGTTTAGTTTCCCATGGAAAAGGGCCACTGTTCGTGTCCACCACCCTCATCCGGCCACATCGGCTTCGGCCTGCAAAAATGCCGTGACATTCAAGATTTCTCCCAGATGCAAGATGCCACATTTTGGAACTCGGGCTGCTTTTGGAGTGCCAAATGTCTCCCACAATCTGACATCAGGAACATGGCCAGGTGAGTTTAGTTTCCCATGGAAAAGGGCCACCGTTCGTGTCCACCACCCTCATCCGGCCACATCGGCTTCGGCCTGCAAAAATGCCGTGACATTCAAGATTTCTCCCAGATGCAAGATGCCACATTTTGGAACTCGGGCTGTTTTTGGAGTGCCAAATGTCTCCCACAATCTGACATCAGGAACATGTTCAGGTGAGTTTAGTTTCCCATGGAAAAGGGCCACCGTTCGTGTCCACCACCCTCATCCGGCCACATCGGCTTCGGCCTGCAAAAATGCCGTGACATTCAAGATTTCTCCCACATGGAAGATGCCACATTTTGGAACTCGGGCTGCTTTTGGAGTGCCAAATGTCTCCCACAATCTGACACCAGGAACATGGCCAGGTGAGTTTAGTTTCCCATGGAAAAGGGCCACTGTTCATGTCCACCACCCTCATCCTGCCCCATCCTGCCCTATCGGCTTCGGCCTGCAAAAATGCCGTGACATTCAAGATTTCTCCCACATGCAAGATGCCACATTTTGGAACTCGGGCTGCTTTTGGAGTGCCAAATGTCTCCCACAATCTGACATCAGGAACATGGCCAGGTGAGTTTAGTTTCCCATGGAAAAGGGCCACCGTTCGTGTCCACCACCCTCATCCGGCCACATCGGCTTCAGCCTGCAAAAATGCCGTGACATTCAAGATTTCTCCCAGATGCAAGATGCCACATTTTGGAACTCGGGCTGCTTTTGGAGTGCCAAATGTCTCCCACAATCTGACATCAGGAACATGGCCAAGTGAGTTTAGTTTCCCATGGAAAAGGGCCACCGTTCGTGTCCACCACCCTCATCCGGCCACATCGGCTTCGGCCTGCAAAGATGCCGTGACATTCAAGATTTCTCCCACATGCAAGATGCCACATTTTGGAACTCGGGCTGCTTTTGGAGTGCCAAATGTCTCCCACAATCTGACACCAGGAACATGGCCAGGTGAGTTTAGTTTCCCATGGAAAAGGGCCACTGTTCATGTTCACCACCCTCATCCTGCCCCATCCTGCCCTATCGGCTTCGGCCTGCAAAAATGCCGTGACATTCAAGATTTCTCCCACATGCAAGATGCCACATTTTGGAACTCGGGCTGCTTTTGGAGTGCCAAATGTCTCCCACAATCTGACATCAGGAACATGGCCAGGTGAGTTTAGTTTCCCATGGAAAAGGGCCACCGTTCGTGTCCACCACCCTCATCCGGCCACATCGGCTTCGGATTGCAAAAATGCCGTGACATTCAAGATTTCTCCCAGATGCAAGATGCCACATTTTGGAACTCGGGCTGCTTTTGGAGTGCCAAATGTCTCCCACAATCTGACATCAGGAACATGGCCAGGTGAGTTTAGTTTCCCATGGAAAAGGGCCACCGTTCGTGTCCACCACCCTCATCCGGCCACATCGGCTTCGGCCTGTAAAAATGCCGTGACATTCAAGATTTCTCCCAGATGCAAGATGCCACATTTTGGAACTCGGGCTGCTTTTGGAGTGCCAAATGTCTCCCACAATCTGACATCAGGAACATGGCCAGGTGAGTTTAGTTTCCCATGGAAAAGGGCCACTGTTCATGTCCACCACCCTCATCCTGCCCCATCCTGCCCTATCGGCTTCGGCCTGCAAAAATGCCGTGACATTCAAGATTTCTCCCAGATGCAAGATGCCACATTTTGGAACTCGGGCTGCTTTTGGAGTGCCAAATGTCTCCCACAATCTGACACCAGGAACATGGCCAGGTGAGTTTAGTTTCCCATGGAAAAGGGCCACCGTTCGTGTCCACCACCCTCATCCGGCCACATCGGCTTCAGCCTGCAAAAATGCCGTGACATTCAAGATTTCTCCCAGATGCAAGATGCCACATTTTGGAACTCGGGCTGCTTTTGGAGTGCCAAATGTCTCCCACAATCTGACACCAGGAACATGGCCAGGTGAGTTTAGTTTCCCATGGAAAAGGGCCACCGTTCGTGTCCACCACCCTCATCCGGCCACATCGGCTTCGGCCTGCAAAAATGCCGTGACATTCAAGATTTCTCCCAGATGCAAGATGCCACATTTTGGAACTCGGGCTGCTTTTGGAGTGCCAAATGTCTCCCACAATCTGACATCAGGAACATGGCAAGGTGAGTTTAGTTTCCCATGGAAAAGGGCCACCGTTCGTGTCCACCACCCTCATCCGGCCACATCGGCTTCGGACTGCAAAAATGCCGTGACATTCAAGATTTCTCCCACATGCAAGATGCCACATTTTGGAACTCGGGCTGCTTTTGGAGTGCCAAATGTCTCGCACAATCTGACACCAGGAACATGGCCAGGTGAGTTTAGTTTCCCATGGAAAAGGGCCACTGTTCATGTCCACCACCTTCATCCGGCCACATCGGCTTCGGCCTGTAAAAATGCCGTGACACTCAAGATTTCTCCCAGATGCAAGATGCCACATTTTGGAACTCAGGCTGCTTTTGGAGTGCCAAATGTCTCCCACAATCTGACATCAGGAACATGGCCAGGTGAGTTTAGTTTCCCATGGAAAAGGGCCACCGTTCGTGTCCACCACCCTCATCCTGCCCCATCCTGCCTTATCGGCTTCTGCCTGTAAAAATGCCGTGACATTCAAGATTTCTCCCACATGCAAGATGCCACATTTTGGAACTCGGGCTGCTTTTGGAGTGCCAAATGTCTCCCACAATCTGACATCAGGAACATGGCCAGGTGAGTTTAGTTTCCCATGGAAAAGGGCCACCGTTCGTGTCCACCACCCTCATCCGGCCACCTCGGCTTCGGCCTGCAAAAATGCCGTGATATTCAAGATTTCTCCCACGTGCAAGATGCCACATTTTGGAACTCGGGCTGCTTTTGGAGTGCCAAATGTCTCCCACAATCTGACATCAGGAACATGGCCAAGTGAGTTTAGTTTCCCATGGAAAAGGGCCACCGTTCGTGTCCACCACCCTCATCCGGCCACATCGGCTTCGGCCTGCAAAAATGCCGTGACATTCAAGATTTCTCCCACATGCAAGATGCCACATTTTGGAACTCGGGCTGCTTTTGGAGTGCCAAATGTCTCCCACAATCTGACACCAGGAACATGGCCCGGTGAGTTTAGTTTCCCATGGAAAAGGGCCACTGTTCATGTCCACCACCTTCATCCGGCCACATCGGCTTCGGCCTGTAAAAATGCCGTGACACTCAAGATTTCTCCCAGATGCAAGATGCCACATTTTGGAACTCGGGCTGCTTTTGGAGTGCCAAATGTCTCCCACAATCTGACATCAGGAACATGGCCAAGTGAGTTTAGTTTCCCATGGAAAAGGGCCACCGTTCGTGTCCACCACCCTCATCCGGCCACCTCGGCTTCGGACTGCAAAAATGCCGTGACATTCAAGATTTCTCCCAGATGCAAGATGCCACATTTTGGAACTCGGGCTGCTTTTGGAGTGCCAAATGTCTCCCACAATCTGACATCAGGAACATGGCCAAGTGAGTTTAGTTTCCCATGGAAAAGGGCCACCGTTCGTGTCCACCACCCTCATCCTGCCCCATCCTGCCCTATCGGCTTCTGCCTGCAAAAATGCCGTGACATTCAAGATTTCTCCCACATGCAAGATGCCACATTTTGGAACTCGGGCTGCTTTTGGAGTGCCAAATGTCTCCCACAATCTGACATCAGGAACATGTTCAGGTGAGTTTAGTTTCCCATGGAAAAGGGCCACCGTTCGTGTCCACCACCCTCATCCGGCCACATCGGCTTCGGCCTGTAAAAATGCCGTGACATTCAAGATTTCTCCCAGATGCAAGATGCCACATTTTGGAACTCGGGCTGCTTTTGGAGTGCCAAATGTCTCCCACAATCTGACACCAGGAACATGGCCAGGTGAGTTTAGTTTCCCATGGAAAAGGGCCACCGTTCGTGTCCACCACCCTCATCCGGCCACATCGGCTTCGGCCTGCAAAAATGCCGTGACATTCAAGATTTCTCCCACATGCAAGATGCCACATTTTGGAACTCGGGCTGCTTTTGGAGTGCCAAATGTCTCCCACAATCTGACACCAGGAACATGGCCAGGTGAGTTTAGTTTCCCATGGAAAAGGGCCACCGTTCGTGTCCACCACCCTCATCCGGCCACATCGGCTTCGGCCTGCAAAAATGCCGTGACATTCAAGATTTCTCCCAGATGCAAGATGCCACATTTTGGAACTCGGGCTGTTTTTGGAGTGCCAAATGTCTCCCACAATCTGACATCAGGAACATGTTCAGGTGAGTTTAGTTTCCCATGGAAAAGGGCCACCGTTCGTGTCCACCACCCTCATCCGGCCACCTCGGCTTCGGCCTGCAAAAATGCCGTGACATTCAAGATTTCTCCCACATGCAAGATGCCACATTTTGGAACTCGGGCTGCTTTTGGAGTGCCAAATGTCTCCCACAATCTGACATCAGGAACATGGCCAGGTGAGTTTAGTTTCCCATGGAAAAGGGCCACTGTTCATGTCCACCACCCTCATCCTGCCCTATCCTGCCCTATCGGCTTCGGCCTGCAAAAATGCCGTGACATTCAAGATTTCTCCCAGATGCAAGATGCCACATTTTGGAACTCGGGCTGCTTTTGGAGTGCCAAATGTCTCCCACAATCTGACACCAGGAACATGGCCAGGTGAGTTTAGTTTCCCATGGAAAAGGGCCACTGTTCATGTCCACCACCCTCATCCTGCCCCATCCTGCCCTATCGGCTTCGGCCTGCAAAAATGCCGTGACATTCAAGATTTCTCCCACATGCAAGATGCCACATTTTGGAACTCGGGCTGCTTTTGGAGTGCCAACTGTCTCCCACAATCTGACACCAGGCACATGGCCAGGTGAGTTTAGTTTCCCATGGAAAAGGGCCACCGTTCGTGTCCACCACCCTCATCCGGCCACATCGGCTTCGGCCTGCAAAAATGCTGTGACATTCAAGATTTCTCCCACGTGCAAGATGCCACATTTTGGAACTCGGGCTGCTTTTGGAGTGCCAAATGTCTCCCACAATCTGACATCAGGAACATGGCCAAGTGAGTTTAGTTTCCCATGGAAAAGGGCCACCGTTCGTGTCCACCACCCTCATCCGGCCACCTCGGCTTCGGACTGCAAAAATTCCGTGACATTCAAGATTTCTCCCACATGCAAGATGCCACATTTTGGAACTCGGGCTGCTTTTGGAGTGCCAAATGTCTCCCACAATCTGACATCAGGAACATGGCCAAGTGAGTTTAGTTTCCCATGGAAAAGGGCCACCGTTCGTGTCCACCACCCTCATCCTGCCCCATCCTGCCCTATCGGCTTCTGCCTGCAAAAATGCCGTGACATTCAAGATTTCTCCCAGATGCAAGATGCCACATTTTGGAACTCGGGCTGCTTTTGGAGTGCCAAATGTCTCCCACAATCTGACATCAGGAACATGGCCAAGTGAGTTTAGTTTCCCATGGAAAAGGGCCACCGTTCGTGTCCACCACCCTCATCCGGCCACATCGGCTTCGGCCTGTAAAAATGCCGTGACATTCAAGATTTCTCCCAGATGCAAGATGCCACATTTTGGAACTCGGGCTGCTTTTGGAGTGCCAAATGTCTCCCACAATCTGACACCAGGAACATGGCCAGGTGAGTTTAGTTTCCCATGGAAAAGGGCCACCGTTCGTGTCCACCACCCTCATCCGGCCACATCGGCTTCGGACTGCAAAAATGCCGTGACATTCAAGATTTCTCCCACATGCAAGATGCCACATTTTGGAACTCGGGCTGCTTTTGGAGTGCCAAATGTCTCCCACAATCTGACACCAGGAACATGGCCAGGTGAGTTTAGTTTCCCATGGAAAAGGGCCACCGTTCGTGTCCACCACCCTCATCCGGCCACATCGGCTTCGGACTGCAAAAATTCCGTGACATTCAAGATTTCTCCCAGATGCAAGATGCCACATTTTGGAACTCGGGCTGCTTTTGGAGTGCCAAATGTCTCCCACAATCTGACATCAGGAACATGGACAAGTGAGTTTAGTTTCCTACGGAAAAGGGCCACCGTTCGTGTCCACCACCCTCATCCGGCCACATCGGCTTCGGCCTGCAAAAATGCCGTGACATTCAAGATTTCTCCCACATGCAAGATGCCACATTTTGGAACTCGGGCTGCTTTTGGAGTGCCAAATGTCTCCCACAATCTGACATCAGGAACATGGCCAGGTGAGTTTAGTTTCCCATGGAAAAGGGCCACCGTTCGTGTCCACCACCCTCATCCGGCCACATCGGCTTCGGCCTGCAAAAATGCCGTGACATTCAAGATTTCTCCCACATGCAAGATGCCACATTTTGGAACTCGGGCTGTTTTTGGAGTGCCAAATGTCTCCCACAATCTGACATCAGGAACATGTTCAGGTGAGTTTAGTTTCCCATGGAAAAGGGCCACCGTTCGTGTCCACCACCCTCATCCGGCCACATCGGCTTCGGCCTGCAAAAATGCCGTGACATTCAAGATTTCTCCCAGATGCAAGATGCCACATTTTGGAACTCGGGCTGCTTTTGGAGTGCCAAATGTCTCCCACAATCTGACATCAGGAACATGGCCAGGTGAGTTTAGTTTCCCATGGAAAAAAGCCACTGTTCATGTCCACCACCCTCATCCTGCCCTATCCTGCCCTATCGGCTTCGGCCTGCAAAAATGCCGTGACATTCAAGATTTCTCCCACATGCAAGATGCCACATTTTGGAACTCGGGCTGCTTTTGGAGTGCCAAATGTCTCCCACAATCTGACACCAGGAACATGGCCAGGTGAGTTTAGTTTCCCATGGAAAAGGGCCACTGTTCATGTTCACCACCCTCATCCTGCCCCATCCTGCCCTATCGGCTTCGGCCTGCAAAAATGCCGTGACATTCAAGATTTCTCCCACATGCAAGATGCCACATTTTGGAACTCGGGCTGCTTTTGGAGTGCCAAATGTCTCCCACAATCTGACATCAGGCACATGGCCAGGTGAGTTTAGTTTCCCATGGAAAAGGGCCACCGTTCGTGTCCACCACCCTCATCCGGCCACATCGGCTTCGGACTGCAAACATTCCGTGATATTCAAGATTTCTCCCACATGCAAGATGCCACATTTTGGAACTCGGGCTGCTTTTGGAGTGCCAAATGTCTCCCACAATCTGACACCAGGAACATGGCCAGGTGAGTTTAGTTTCCCATGGAAAAGGGCCACCGTTCGTGTCCACCACCCTCATCCTGCCCCATCCTGCCCTATCGGCTTCGGCCTGCAAAAATGCCGTGACATTCAAGATTTCTCCCACATGCAAGATGCCACATTTTGGAACTCGGGCTGCTTTTGGAGTGCCAAATGTCTCCCACAATCTGACATCAGGAACATGGCCAGGTGAGTTTAGTTTCCCATGGAAAAGGGCCACCGTTCGTGTCCACCACCCTCATCCGGCCACATCGGCTTCGGCCTGCAAAAATGCCGTGACATTCAAGATTTCTCCCAGATGCAAGATGCCACATTTTGGAACTCGGGCTGCTTTTGGAGTGCCAAATGTCTCCCACAATCTGACATCAGGAACATGGCCAGGTGAGTTTAGTTTCCCATGGAAAAGGGCCACCGTTCGTGTCCACCACCCTCATCCGGCCACATCGGCTTCGGCCTGCAAAAATGCCGTGACATTCAAGATTTCTCCCACATGCAAGATGCCACATTTTGGAACTCGGGCTGTTTTTGGAGTGCCAAATGTCTCCCACAATCTGACATCAGGAACATGTTCAGGTGAGTTTAGTTTCCCATGGAAAAGGGCCACCGTTCGTGTCCACCACCCTCATCCGGCCACATCGGCTTCGGCCTGCAAAAATGCCGTGACATTCAAGATTTCTCCCACATGCAAGATGCCACATTTTGGAACTCGGGCTGCTTTTGGAGTGCCAAATGTCTCCCACAATCTGACATCAGGAACATGGCCAGGTGAGTTTAGTTTCCCATGGAAAAGGGCCACTGTTCATGTCCACCACCCTCATCCTGCCCTATCCTGCCCTATCGGCTTCGGCCTGCAAAAATGCCGTGACATTCAAGATTTCTCCCACATGCAAGATGCCACATTTTGGAACTCGGGCTGCTTTTGGAGTGCCAAATGTCTCCCACAATCTGACACCAGGAACATGGCCAGGTGAGTTTAGTTTCCCATGGAAAAGGGCCACTGTTCATGTTCACCACCCTCATCCTGCCCCATCCTGCCCTATCGGCTTCGGCCTGCAAAAATGCCGTGACATTCAAGATTTCTCCCACATGCAAGATGCCACATTTTGGAACTCGGGCTGCTTTTGGAGTGCCAAATGTCTCCCACAATCTGACATCAGGCACATGGCCAGGTGAGTTTAGTTTCCCATGGAAAAGGGCCACCGTTCGTGTCCACCACCCTCATCCGGCCACATCGGCTTCGGACTGCAAAAATTCCGTGATATTCAAGATTTCTCCCACATGCAAGATGCCACATTTTGGAACTCGGGCTGCTTTTGGAGTGCCAAATGTCTCCCACAATCTGACACCAGGAACATGGCCAGGTGAGTTTAGTTTCCCATGGAAAAGGGCCACTGTTCATGTCCACCACCCTCATCCTGCCCCATCCTGCCCTATCGGCTTCGGCCTGCAAAAATGCCGTGACATTCAAGATTTCTCCCACATGCAAGATGCCACATTTTGGAACTCGGGCTGCTTTTGGAGTGCCAAATGTCTCCCACAATCTGACATCAGGAACATGGCCAGGTGAGTTTAGTTTCCCATGGAAAAGGGCCACCGTTCGTGTCCACCACCCTCATCCGGCCACATCGGCTTCGGCCTGCAAAAATGCCGTGACATTCAAGATTTCTCCCACATGCAAGATGCCACATTTTGGAACTCGGGCTGTTTTTGGAGTGCCAAATGTCTCCCACAATCTGACATCAGGAACATGTTCAGGTGAGTTTAGTTTCCCATGGAAAAGGGCCACCGTTCGTGTCCACCACCCTCATCCGGCCACATCGGCTTCGGCCTGCAAAAATGCCGTGACATTCAAGATTTCTCCCACATGCAAGATGCCACATTTTGGAACTCGGGCTGCTTTTGGAGTGCCAAATGTCTCCCACAATCTGACATCAGGAACATGGCCAGGTGAGTTTAGTTTCCCATGGAAAAGGGCCACTGTTCATGTCCACCACCCTCATCCTGCCCTATCCTGCCCTATCGGCTTCGGCCTGCAAAAATGCCGTGACATTCAAGATTTCTCCCAGATGCAAGATGCCACATTTTGGAACTCGGGCTGCTTTTGGAGTGCCAAATGTCTCCCCCAATCTGACATCAGGAACATGGCCAGGTGAGTTTAGTTTCCCATGGAAAAGGGCCACTGTTCATGTCCACCACCCTCATCCGGCCACATCCTGCCCTATCGGCTTCGGCCTGCAAAAATGCCGTGACATTCAAGATTTCTCCCACATGCAAGATGCCACATTTTGGAACTCGGGCTGCTTTTGGAGTGCCAAATGTCTCCCACAATCTGACATCAGGCACATGGCCAGGTGAGTTTAGTTTCCCATGGAAAAGGGCCACCGTTCGTGTCCACCACCCTCATCCGGCCACATCGGCTTCGGACTGCAAAAATTCCGTGATATTCAAGATTTCTCCCACATGCAAGATGCCACATTTTGGAACTCGGGCTGCTTTTGGAGTGCCAAATGTCTCCCACAATCTGACACCAGGAACATGGCCAGGTGAGTTTAGTTTCCCATGGAAAAGGGCCACTGTTCATGTCCACCACCCTCATCCTGCCCCATCCTGCCCTATCGGCTTCGGCCTGCAAAAATGCCGTGGCATTCAAGATTTCTCCCACATGCAAGATGCCACATTTTGGAACTCGGGCTGCTTTTGGAGTGCCAAATGTCTCCCACAATCTGACATCAGGAACATGGCCAGGTGAGTTTAGTTTCCCATGGAAAAGGGCCACCGTTCGTGTCCACCACCCTCATCCGGCCACATCGGCTTCGGCCTGCAAAAATGCCGTGACATTCAAGATTTCTCCCACATGCAAGATGCCACATTTTGGAACTCGGGCTGTTTTTGGAGTGCCAAATGTCTCCCACAATCTGACATCAGGAACATGGCCAGGTGAGTTTAGTTTCCCATGGAAAAGGGCCACCGTTCGTGTCCACCACCCTCATCCGGCCACATCGGCTTCGGCCTGCAAAAATGCCGTGACATTCAAGATTTCTCCCACATGCAAGATGCCACATTTTGGAACTCGGGCTGCTTTTGGAGTGCCAAATGTCTCCCACAATCTGACATCAGGAACATGGCCAGGTGAGTTTAGTTTCCCATGGAAAAGGGCCACTGTTCATGTCCACCACCCTCATCCTGCCCTATCCTGCCCTATCGGCTTCGGCCTGCAAAAATGCCGTGACATTCAAGATTTCTCCCAGATGCAAGATGCCACATTTTGGAACTCGGGCTGCTTTTGGAGTGCCAAATGTCTCCCACAATCTGACACCAGGAACATGGCCAGGTGAGTTTAGTTTCCCATGGAAAAGGGCCACTGTTCATGTCCACCACCCTCATCCTGCCCCATCCTGCCCTATCGGCTTCGGCCTGCAAAAATGCCGTGACATTCAAGATTTCTCCCACATGCAAGATGCCACATTTTGGAACTCGGGCTGCTTTTGGAGTGCCAAATGTCTCCCACAATCTGACATCAGGCACATGGCCAGGTGAGTTTAGTTTCCCATGGAAAAGGGCCACCGTTCGTGTCCACCACCCTCATCCGGCCACATCGGCTTCGGACTGCAAAAATGCCGTGATATTCAAGATTTCTCCCACATGCAAGATGCCACATTTTGGAACTCGGGCTGCTTTTGGAGTGCCAAATGTCTCCCACAATCTGACACCAGGAACATGGCCAGGTGAGTTTAGTTTCCCATGGAAAAGGGCCACCGTTCGTGTCCACCACCCTCATCCGGCCACATCGGCTTCGGCCTGCAAAAATGCCGTGACATTCAAGATTTCTCCCAGATGCAAGATGCCACATTTTGGAACTCGGGCTGCTTTTGGAGTGCCAAATGTCTCCCCCAATCTGACATCAGGAACATGGCCAGGTGAGTTTAGTTTCCCATGGAAAAGGGCCACCGTTCGTGTCCACCACCCTCATCCGGCCACATCGGCTTCGGACTGCAAAAATTCCGTGACATTCAAGATTTCTCCCACATGCAAGATGCCACATTTTGGAACTCGGCTGCTTTTGGAGTGCCAAATGTCTCCCACAATCTGACACCAGGAACATGGCCAGGTGAGTTTAGTTTCCCATGGAAAAGGGCCACCGTTCGTGTCCACCACCCTCATCCGGCCACCTCGGCTTTGGCTTGCAAAAATGCCGTGATATTCAAGATTTCTCCCACATGCAAGATGCCACATTTTGGAACTCGGGCTGCTTTTGGAGTGCCAAATGTCTCCCACAATCTGACACCAGGAACATGGCCAGGTGAGTTTAGTTTCCCATGGAAAAGGGCCACTGTTCGTGTCCACCACCCTCATCCGGCCACCTCGGCTTCGGCCTGCAAAAATGCCGTGATATTCAAGATTTCTCCCAGATGCAAGATGCCACATTTTGGAACTCGGGCTGCTTTTGGAGTGCCAAATGTCTCCCACAATCTGACACCAGGAACATGGCCAGGTGAGTTTAGTTTCCCATGGAAAAGGGCCACCGGTCGTGTCCACCACCCTCATCCGGCCACCTCGGCTTCAGCCTGCAAAAATGCCGTGATATTCAAGATTTCTCCCAGATGCAAGATGCCACATTTTGGAACTCGGGCTGCTTTTGGAGTGCCAAATGTCTCCCACAATCTGACACCAGGAACATGGCCAGGTGAGTTTAGTTTCCCATGGAAAAGGGCCACCGTTCGTGTCCACCACCCTCATCCGGCCACCTCGGCTTCAGCCTGCAAAAATGCCGTGATATTCAAGATTTCTCCCAGATGCAAGATGCCACATTTTGGAACTCGGGCTGCTTTTGGAGTGCCAAATGTCTCCCACAATCTGACACCAGGAACATGGCCAGGTGAGTTTAGTTTCCCATGGAAAAGGGCCACCGTTCGTGTCCACCACCCTCATCCGGCCACCTCGGCTTCGGCCTGCAAAAATGCCGTGATATTCAAGATTTCTCCCAGATGCAAGATGCCACATTTTGGAACTCGGGCTGCTTTTGGAGTGCCAAATGTCTCCCACAATCTGACACCAGGAACATGGCCAGGTGAGTTTAGTTTCCCATGGAAAAGGGCCACTGTTCGTGTCCACCACCCTCATCCGGCCACCTCGGCTTCGGCCTGCAAAAATGCCGTGATATTCAATATTTCTCCCAGATGCAAGATGCCACATTTTGGAACTCGGGCTGCTTTTGGAGTGCCAAATGTCTCCCACAATCTGACACCAGGAACATGGCCAGGTGAGTTTAGTTTCCCATGGAAAAGGGCCACCGTTCGTGTCCACCACCCTCATCCGGCCACCTCGGCTTCAGCCTGCAAAAATGCCATGATATTCAAGATTTCTCCCAGATGCAAGATGCCACATTTTGGAACTCGGGCTGCTTTTGGAGTGCCAAATGTCTCCCACAATCTGACACCAGGAACATGGCCAGGTGAGTTTAGTTTCCCATGGAAAAGGGCCACCGGTCGTGTCCACCACCCTCATCCGGCCACCTCGGCTTCGGCCTGCAAAAATGCCGTGATATTCAAGATTTCTCCCAGATGCAAGATGCCACATTTTGGAACTCGGGCTGCTTTTGGAGTGCCAAATGTCTCCCACAATCTGACACCAGGAACATGGCCAGGTGAGTTTAGTTTCCCATGGAAAAGGGCCACTGTTCATGTCCACCACCCTCATCCTGCCCCATCCTGCCCTATCGGCTTCGGCCTGCAAAAATGCCGTGACATTCAAGATTTCTCCCACATGCAAGATGCCACATTTTGGAACTCGGGCTGCTTTTGGAGTGCCAAATGTCTCCCACAATCTGACATCAGGAACATGGCCAGGTGAGTTTAGTTTCCCATGGAAAAGGGCCACCGTTCGTGTCCACCACCCTTATCCGGCCACATCGGCTTCGGCCTGCAAAAATGCCGTGACATTCAAGATTTCTCCCACATGCAAGATGCCACATTTTGGAACTCGGGCTGTTTTTGGAGTGCCAAATGTCTCCCACAATCTGACATCAGGAACATGTTCAGGTGAGTTTAGTTTCCCATGGAAAAGGGCCACCGTTCGTGTCCACCACCCTCATCCGGCCACATCGGCTTCGGCCTGCAAAAATGCCGTGACATTCAAGATTTCTCCCACATGCAAGATGCCACATTTTGGAACTCGGGCTGCTTTTGGAGTGCCAAATGTCTCCCACAATCTGACATCAGGAACATGGCCAGGTGAGTTTAGTTTCCCATGGAAAAGGGCCACTGTTCATGTCCACCACCCTCATCCTGCCCTATCCTGCCCTATCGGCTTCGGCCTGCAAAAATGCCGTGACATTCAAGATTTCTCCCAGATGCAAGATGCCACATTTTGGAACTCGGGCTGCTTTTGGAGTGCCAAATGTCTCCCCCAATCTGACATCAGGAACATGGCCAGGTGAGTTTAGTTTCCCATGGAAAAGGGCCACTGTTCATGTCCACCACCCTCATCCGGCCACATCCTGCCCTATCGGCTTCGGCCTGCAAAAATGCCGTGACATTCAAGATTTCTCCCACATGCAAGATGCCACATTTTGGAACTCGGGCTGCTTTTGGAGTGCCAAATGTCTCCCACAATCTGACATCAGGCACATGGCCAGGTGAGTTTAGTTTCCCATGGAAAAGGGCCACCGTTCGTGTCCACCACCCTCATCCGGCCACATCGGCTTCGGACTGCAAAAATTCCGTGATATTCAAGATTTCTCCCACATGCAAGATGCCACATTTTGGAACTCGGGCTGCTTTTGGAGTGCCAAATGTCTCCCACAATCTGACACCAGGAACATGGCCAGGTGAGTTTAGTTTCCCATGGAAAAGGGCCACCGTTCGTGTCCACCACCCTCATCCGGCCACCTCGGCTTCAGCCTGCAAAAATGCCGTGATATTCAAGATTTCTCCCAGATGCAAGATGCCACATTTTGGAACTCGGGCTGCTTTTGGAGTGCCAAATGTCTCCCACAATCTGACACCAGGAACATGGCCAGGTGAGTTTAGTTTCCCATGGAAAAGGGCCACCGTTCGTGTCCACCACCCTCATCCGGCCACCTCGGCTTCGGCCTGCAAAAATGCCGTGATATTCAAGATTTCTCCCAGATGCAAGATGCCACATTTTGGAACTCGGGCTGCTTTTGGAGTGCTAAATGTCTCCCACAATCTGACACCAGGAACATGGCCAAGTGAGTTTAGTTTCCCATGGAAAAGGGCCACCGTTCATGTCCACCACCCTCATCCGGCCACCTCGGCTTCGGCCTGCAAAAATGCCGTGATATTCAAGATTTCTCCAAGATGCAAGATGCCACATTTTGGAACTCGGGCTGCTTTTGGAGTGCCAAATGTCTCCCACAATCTGACACCAGGAACATGGCCAGGTGAGTTTAGTTTCCCATGGAAAAGGGCCACCGTTCGTGTCCACCACGGTCATCCGGCCACCTCGGCTTCAGCCTGCAAAAATGCCGTGATATTCAAGATTTCTCCCAGATGCAAGATGCCACATTTTGGAACTCGGGCTGCTTTTGGAGTGCCAAATGTCTCCCACAATCTGACACCAGGAACATGGCCAGGTGAGTTCAGTTTCCCATGGAAAAGGGCCACCGTTCGTGTCCACCACCCTCATCCGGCCACCTCGGCTTCAGCCTGCAAAAATGCCGTGATATTCAAGATTTCTCCCAGATGCAAGATGCCACATTTTGGAACTCGGGCTGCTTTTGGAGTGCTAAATGTCTCCCACAATCTGACACCAGGAACATGGCCAGGTGAGTTTAGTTTCCCATGGAAAAGGGCCGCCGTTCGTGTCCACCACCCTCATCCGGCCACCTCGGCTTCGGCCTGCAAAAATGCCGTGATATTCAAGATTTCTCCCAGATGCAAGATGCCACATTTTGGAACTCGGGCTGCTTTTGGAGTGCCAAATGTCTCCCACAATCTGACACCAGGAACATGGCCAGGTGAGTTTAGTTTCCCATGGAAAAGGGCCACCGTTCGTGTCCACCACCCTCATCCGGCCACCTCGGCTTCGGCCTGCAAAAATGCCGTGATATTCAAGATTTCTCCCAGATGCAAGATGCCACATTTTGGAACTCGGGCTGCTTTTGGAGTGCCAAATGTCTCCCACAATCTGACACCAGGAACATGGCCAGGTGAGTTTAGTTTCCCATGGAAAAGGGCCACCGGTCGTGTCCACCACCCTCATCCGGCCACCTCGGCTTCGGCCTGCAAAAATGCCGTGATATTCAAGATTTCTCCCAGATGCAAGATGCCACATTTTGGAACTCGGGCTGCTTTTGGAGTGCCAAATGTCTCCCACAATCTGACACCAGGAACATGGCCAGGTGAGTTTAGTTTCCCATGCAAAAGGGCCACCGTTCGTGTCCACCACGGTCATCCGGCCACCTCGGCTTCAGCCTGCAAAAATGCCGTGATATTCAAGATTTCTCCCAGATGCAAGATGCCACATTTTGGAACTCGGGCTGCTTTTGGAGTGCCAAATGTCTCCCACAATCTGACACCAGGAACATGGCCAGGTGAGTTTAGTTTCCCATGGAAAAGGGCCACCGTTCGTGTCCACCACCCTCATCCGGCCACCTCGGCTTCAGCCTGCAAAAATGCCGTGATATTCAAGATTTCTCCCAGATGCAAGATGCCACATTTTGGAACTCGGGCTGCTTTTGGAGTGCCAAATGTCTCCCACAATCTGACACCAGGAACATGGCCAGGTGAGTTTAGTTTCCCATGCAAAAGGGCCACCGTTCGTGTCCACCACGGTCATCAGGCCACCTCGGCTTCAGCCTGCAAAAATGCCGTGATATTCAAGATTTCTCCCAGATGCAAGATGCCACATTTTGGAACTCGGGCTGCTTTTGGAGTGCTAAATGTCTCCCACAATCTGACACCAGGAACATGGCCAGGTGAGTTTAGTTTCCCATGGAAAAGGGCCACCGTTCGTGTCCACCACCCTCATCCGGCCACCTCGGCTTCGGCCTGCAAAAATGCCGTGATATTCAAGATTTCTCCCAGATGCAAGATGCCACATTTTGGAACTCGGGCTGCTTTTGGAGTGCCAAATGTCTCCCACAATCTGACACCAGGAACATGGCCAGGTGAGTTTAGTTTCCCATGGAAAAGGGCCACCGTTCGTGTCCACCACCCTCATCCGGCCACCTCGGCTTCGGCCTGCAAAAATGCCGTGATATTCAAGATTTCTCCCAGATGCAAGATGCCACATTTTGGAACTCGGGCTGCTTTTGGAGTGCCAAATGTCTCCCACAATCTGACACCAGGAACATGGCCAAGTGAGTTTAGTTTCCCATGGAAAAGGGCCACCGTTCGTGTCCACCACCCTCATCCGGCCACCTCGACTTCAGCCTGCAAAAATGCCGTGATATTCAAGATTTCTCCCAGATGCAAGATGCCACATTTTGGAACTCGGGCTGCTTTTGGAGTGCCAAATGTCTCCCACAATCTGACACCAGGAACATGGCCAGGTGAGTTTAGTTTCCCATGGAAAGGGGCCACCGTTCGTGTCCACCACCCTCATCAGGCCACCTCGGCTTCAGCCTGCAAAAATGCCGTGATATTCAAGATTTCTCCCAGATGCAAGATGCCACATTTTGGAACTCGGGCTGCTTTTGGAGTGCCAAATGTCTCCCACAATCTGACACCAGGAACATGGCCAGGTGAGTTTAGTTTCCCATGGAAAGGGGCCACCGTTCGTGTCCACCACCCTCATCCGGCCACCTCGGCTTCAGCCTGCAAAAATGCCGTGATATTCAAGATTTCTCCCAGATGCAAGATGCCACATTTTGGAACTCGGGCTGCTTTTGGAGTGCTAAATGTCTCCCACAATCTGACACCAGGAACATGGCCAGGTGAGTTTAGTTTCCCATGGAAAAGGGCCACCGTTCGTGTCCACCACCCTCATCCGGCCACCTCGGCTTCGGCCTGCAAAAATGCCGTGATATTCAAGATTTCTCCCAGATGCAAGATGCCACATTTTGGAACTCGGGCTGCTTTTGGAGTGCCAAATGTCTCCCACAATCTGACACCAGGAACATGGCCAGGTGAGTTTAGTTTCCCATGGAAAAGGGCCACCGTTCGTGTCCACCACCCTCATCCGGCCACCTCGGCTTCGGCCTGCAAAAATGCCGTGATATTCAAGATTTCTCCCAGATGCAAGATGCCACATTTTGGAACTCGGGCTGCTTTTGGAGTGCCAAATGTCTCCCACAATCTGACACCAGGAACATGGCCAGGTGAGTTTAGTTTCCCATGGAAAAGGGCCACCGTTCGTGTCCACCACCCTCATCCGGCCACCTCGGCTTCGGCCTGCAAAAAAGCAGTGGCATTCAAGATTTCTCCCAGATGCAAGATGCCACATTTTGGAACTCGGGCTGCTTTTGGAGTGCCAAATGTCTCCCACAATCTGACACCAGGGACATGGCCAGGTGAGTTTAGTATCCCATGGAAAAGGGCCACCGTTCGTGTCCACCACCCTCATCCGGCCACCTCGGCTTCGGCCTGCAAAAATGCCGTGATATTCAAGATTTCTCCCAGATGCAAGATGCCACATTTTGGAACTCGAACTGCTTTTGGAGTGCCAAATGTCTCCCACAATCTGACACCAGGAACATGGCCAGGTGAGTTTAGTTTCCTATGGAAAAGGGCCACCGTTCGTGTCCACCACCCTCATCCGGCCACCTCGGCTTCAGCCTGCAAAAATGCCGTGATATTCAAGATTTCTCCCAGATGCAAGATGCCACATTTTGGAACTCGGGCTGCTTTTGGAGTGCTAAATGTCTCCCACAATCTGACACCAGGAACATGGCCAGGTGAGTTTAGTTTCCCATGGAAAAGGGCCACCGTTCGTGTCCACCACCCTCATCCGGCCACCTCGGCTTCGGCCTGCAAAAATGCCGTGATATTCAAGATTTCTCCCAGATGCAAGATGCCACATTTTGGAACTCGGGCTGCTTTTGGAGTGCCAAATGTCTCCCACAATCTGACACCAGGAACATGGCCAGGTGAGTTTAGTTTCCCATGGAAAAGGGCCACCGTTCGTGTCCACCACCCTCATCCGGCCACCTCGGCTTCAGCCTGCAAAAATGCCGTGATATTCAAGATTTCTCCCAGATGCAAGATGCCACATTTTGGAACTCGGGCTGCTTTTGGAGTGCCAAATGTCTCCCACAATCTGACACCAGGAACATGGCCAGGTGAGTTTAGTTTCCCATGGAAAAGGGCCACCGTTCGTGTCCACCACCCTCATCCGGCCACCTCGGCTTCGGCCTGCAAAAATGCCGTGATATTCAAGATTTCTCCCAGATGCAAGATGCCACATTTTGGAACTCGGGCTGCTTTTGAAGTGCCAAATGTCTCCCACAATCTGACACCAGGAACATGGCCAGGTGAGTTTAGTTTCCCATGGAAAAGGGCCACCGTTCGTGTCCACCACCCTCATCCTGCCCTATCGGCTTCTGCCTGTAAAAATGCCGTGACATTCAAGATTTCTCCCAGATGCAAGATGCCACATTTTGGAACTCGGGCTGCTTTTGGAGTGCCAAATGTCTCCCACAATCTGACACCAGGAACATGGCCAGGTGAGTTTAGTTTCCCATGGAAAGGGGCCACCGTTCGTGTCCACCACGGTCATCCGGCCACCTCGGCTTCAGCCTGCAAAAATGCCGTGATATTCAAGATTTCTCCCAGATGCAAGATGCCACATTTTGGAACTCGGGCTGCTTTTGGAGTGCCAAATGTCTCCCACAATCTGACACCAGGGACATGGCCAGGTGAGTTTAGTATCCCATGGAAAAGGGCCACCGTTCGTGTCCACCACCCTCATCCGGCCACCTCGGCTTCGGCCTGCAAAAATGCCGTGATATTCAAGATTTCTCCCAGATGCAAGATGCCACATTTTGGAACTCGAACTGCTTTTGGAGTGCCAAATGTCTCCCACAATCTGACACCAGGAACATGGCCAGGTGAGTTTAGTTTCCTATGGAAAAGGGCCACCGTTCGTGTCCACCACCCTCATCCGGCCACCTCGGCTTCAGCCTGCAAAAATGCCGTGATATTCAAGATTTCTCCCAGATGCAAGATGCCACATTTTGGAACTCGGGCTGCTTTTGGAGTGCCAAATGTCTCCCACAATCTGACACCAGGAACATGGCCAGGTGAGTTTAGTTTCCCATGGAAAAGGGCCACCGTTCGTGTCCACCACCCTCATCAGGCCACCTTGGCTTCAGCCTGCAAAAATGCCGTGATATTCAAGATTTCTCCCAGATGCAAGATGCCACATTTTGGAACTCGGGCTGCTTTTTGGAGTGCCAAATGTCTCCCACAATCTGACACCAGGAACATGGCCAGGTGAGTTTAGTTTCCCATGGAAAAGGGCCACCGTTCGTGTCCACCACCCTCATCCGGCCACCTCGGCTTCAGCCTGCAAAAATGCCGTGATATTCAAGATTTCTCCCAGATGCAAGATGCCACATTTTGGAACTCGGGCTGCTTTTGGAGTGCTAAATGTCTCCCACAATCTGACACCAGGAACATGGCCAGGTGAGTTTAGTTTCCCATGGAAAAGGGCCACCGGTCGTGTCCACCACCCTCATCCGGCCACCTCGGCTTCCGCCTGCAAAAATGCCGTGATATTCAAGATTTCTCCCAGATGCAAGATGCCACATTTTGGAACTCGGGCTGCTTTTGGAGTGCCAAATGTCTCCCACAATCTGACACCAGGAACATGGCCAGGTGAGTTTAGTTTCCCATGGAAAAGGGCCACCGTTCGTGTCCACCACCCTCATCCGGCCACCTCGGCTTCGGCCTGCAAAAATGCCGTGATATTCAAGATTTCTCCCAGATGCAAGATGCCACATTTGGAACTCGGGCTGCTTTTGGAGTGCCAAATGTCTCCCACAATCTGACACCAGGAACATGGCCAAGTGAGTTTAGTTTCCCATGGAAAAGGGCCACCGTTCGTGTCCACCACCCTCATCCGGCCACCTCGGCTTCAGCCTGCAAAAATGCCGTGATATTCAAGATTTCTCCCAGATGCAAGATGCCACATTTTGGAACTCGGGCTGCTTTTGGAGTGCCAAATGTCTCCCACAATCTGACACCAGGAACATGGCCAGGTGAGTTTAGTTTCCCATGGAAAAGGGCCACCGTTCGTGTCCACCACCCTCATCCGGCCACCTCGGCTTCAGCCTGCAAAAATGCCGTGATATTCAAGATTTTTCCCAGATGCAAGATGCCACATTTTGGAACTCGAACTGCTTTTGGGAGTGCCAAATGTCTCCCACAATCTGACACCAGGAACATGGGCAGGTGAGTTTAGTTTCCCATGGAAAAGGGCCACCGTTCGTGTCCACCACCCTCATCCGGCCACCTTGGCTTCAGCCTGCAAAAATGCCGTGATATTCAAGATTTCTCCCAGATGCAAGATGCCACATTTTGGAACTCGGGCTGCTTTTGGAGTGCCAAATGTCTCCCACAATCTGACACCAGGAACTTGGCCAGGTGAGTTTGGTTTCCCATGGAAAAGGGCTACCGGTCGTGTCCACCACCCTCATCCGGCCACCTCGGCTTCGGCCTGCAAAAATGCCGTGATATTCAAGATTTCTCCCAGATGCAAGATGCCACATTTTGGAACTCGGGCTGCTTTTGGAGTGCTAAATGTCTCCCACAATCTGACACCAGGAACATGGCCAGGTGAGTTTAGTTTCCCATGGAAAAGGGCCACCGTTCGTGTCCACCACCCTCATCCGGCCACCTCGGCTTCGGCCTGCAAAAATGCCGTGATATTCAAGATTTCTCCCAGATGCAAGATGCCACATTTTGGAACTCGGGCTGCTTTTGGAGTGCCAAATGTCTCCCACAATCTGACACCAGGAACATGGCCAGGTGAGTTTAGTTTCCCATGGAAAAGGGCCACCGTTCGTGTCCACCACCCTCATCAGGCCACCTCGGCTTCAGCCTGCAAAAATGCCGTGATATTCAAGATTTCTCCCAGATGCAAGATGCCACATTTTGGAACTCGGGCTGCTTTTGGAGTGCCAAATGTCTCCCACAATCTGACACCAGGAACATGGCCAGGTGAGTTTAGTTTCCCATGGAAAAGGGCCACGTTCGTGTCCACCACCCTCATCCGGCCACCTCGGCTTCAGCCTGCAAAAATGCCGTGATATTCAAGATTTCTCCCAGATGCAAGATGCCACATTTTGGAACTCGGGCTGCTTTTGGAAGTGCCAAATGTCTCCCACAATCTGACACCAGGAACATGGCCAGGTGAGTTTAGTTTCCCATGGAAAAGGGCCACCGTTCGTGTCCACCACCCTCATCCGGCCACCTCGGCTTCAGCCTGCAAAAATGCCGTGATATTCAAGATTTCTCCCAGATGCAAGATGCCACATTTTGGAACTCGGGCTGCTTTTGGAGTGCCAAATGTCTCCCACAATCTGACACCAGGAACATGGCCAAGTGAGTTTAGTTTCCCATGGAAAAGGGCCACCGTTCGTGTCCACCACCCTCATCCGGCCACCTCGGCTTCAGCCTGCAAAAATGCCGTGATATTCAAGATTTCTCCCAGATGCAACATGCCACATTTTGGAACTCGGGCTGCTTTTGGAGTGCCAAATGTCTCCCACAATCTGACACTAGAACATGGCCAGGTGAGTTTAGTTTCCCATGGAAAGGGGCCACCGTTCGTGTCCACCACGGTCATGAGGCCACCTCGGCTTCAGCCTGCAAAAATGCCGTGATATTCAAGATTTTTCCCAGATGCAAGATGCCACATTTTGGAACTCGGCTGCTTTTGGAGTGCCAAATGTCTCCCACAATCTGACACCAGGAACATGGCCAGGTGAGTTTAGTTTCCCGTGGAAAAGGGCCACCGTTCGTGTCCACCACGGTCATCCGGCCACCTCGGCTTCAGCCTGCAAAAATGCCGTGATATTCAAGATTTCTCCCAGATGCAAGATGCCACATTTTGGAACTCGGGCTGCTTTTGGAGTGCCAAATGTCTCCCACAATCTGACACCAGGAACATGGCCAGGTGAGTTTAGTTTCCCATGGAAAAGGGCCACCGTTCGTGTCCACCACGGTCATCAGGCCACCTCGGCTTCAGCCTGCAAAAATGCCGTGATATTCAAGATTTCTCCCAGATGCAAGATGCCACATTTTGGAACTCGGGCTGCTTTTGGAGTGCTAAATGTCTCCCACAATCTGACACCAGGAACATGGCCAGGTGAGTTTAGTTTCCCATGGAAAAGGGCCACCGGTCGTGTCCACCACCCTCATCCGGCCACCTCGGCTTCGGCCTGCAAAAAAGCCGTGATATTCAAGATTTCTCCCAGATGCAAGATGCCACATTTTGGAACTCGGGCTGCTTTTGGAGTGCCAAATGTCTCCCACAATCTGACACCAGGAACATGGCCAGGTGAGTTTAGTTTCCCATGGAAAAGGGCCACCGGTCGTGTCCACCACCCTCATCCGGCCACCTCGGCTTCAGCCTGCAAAAATGCCGTGATATTCAAGATTTCTCCCAGATGCAAGATGCCACATTTTGGAACTCGGGCTGCTTTTGGAGTGCCAAATGTCTCCCACAATCTGACACCAGGAACATGGCCAGGTGAGTTTAGTTTCCCATGCAAAAGGGCCACCGTTCGTGTCCACCACGGTCATCAGGCCACCTTGGCTTCAGCCTGCAAAAATGCCGTGATATTCAAGATTTCTCCCAGATGCAAGATGCCACATTTTGGAACTCGGGCTGTTTTTGGAGTGCTAAATGTCTCCCACAATCTGACACCAGGAACATGGCCAGGTGAGTTTAGTTTCCCATGGAAAAGGGCCACCGTTCGTGTCCACCACCCTCATCCGGCCACCTCGGCTTCGGCCTGCAAAAATGCCGTGATATTCAAGATTTCTCCCAGATGCAAGATGCCACATTTTGGAACTCGGGCTGCTTTTGGAGTGCCAAATGTCTCCCACAATCTGACACCAGGAACATGGCCAGGTGAGTTTAGTTTCCCATGGAAAAGGGCCACCGTTCGTGTCCACCACCCTCATCCGGCCACCTCGGCTTCAGCCTGCAAAAATGCCGTGATATTCAAGATTTCTCCCAGATGCAAGATGCCACATTTTGGAACTCGGGCTGCTTTTGGAGTGCCAAATGTCTCCCACAATCTGACACCAGGAACATGGCCAGGTGAGTTTAGTTTCCCATGGAAAAGGGCCACCGTTCGTGTCCACCACCCTCATCCGGCCACCTCGGCTTCAGCCTGCAAAAATGCCGTGATATTCAAGATTTCTCCCAGATGCAAGATGCCACATTTTGGAACTCGGGCTGCTTTTGGAGTGCCAAATGTCTCCCACAATCTGACACTAGAACATGGCCAGGTGAGTTTAGTTTCCCATGGAAAGGGGCCACCGTTCGTGTCCACCACGGTCATGAGGCCACCTCGGCTTCAGCCTGCAAAAATGCCGTGATATTCAAGATTTCTCCCAGATGCAAGATGCCACATTTTGGAACTCGGGCTGCTTTTGGAGTGCTAAATGTCTCCCACAATCTGACACCAGGAACATGGCCAGGTGAGTTTAGTTTCCCATGGAAAAGGGCCACCGGTCGTGTCCACCACCCTCATCCGGCCACCTCGGCTTCGGCCTGCAAAAATGCCGTGATATTCAAGATTTCTCCCAGATGCAAGATGCCACATTTTGGAACTCGGGCTGCTTTTGGAGTGCTAAATGTCTCCCACAATCTGACACCAGGAACATGGCCAGGTGAGTTTAGTTTCCCGTGGAAAAGGGCCACCGTTCGTGTCCACCACGGTCATCCGGCCACCTCGGCTTCAGCCTGCAAAAATGCCGTGATATTCAAGATTTCTCCCAGATGCAAGATGCCACATTTTGGAACTCGGGCTGCTTTTGGAGTGCCAAATGTCTCCCACAATCTGACACCAGGAACATGGCCAGGTGAGTTTAGTTTCCCATGCAAAAGGGCCACCGTTCGTGTCCACCACGGTCATCAGGCCACCTTGGCTTCAGCCTGCAAAAATGCCGTGATATTCAAGATTTCTCCCAGATGCAAGATGCCACATTTTGGAACTCGGGCTGCTTTTGGAGTGCTAAATGTCTCCCACAATCTGACACCAGGAACATGGCCAGGTGAGTTTAGTATCCCATGGAAAAGGGCCACCGTTCGTGTCCACCACCCTCATCCGGCCACCTCGGCTTCGGCCTGCAAGAATGCCGTGATATTCAAGATTTCTCCAGATGCAAGATGCCACATTTTGGAACTCAGGCTGCTTTTGGAGTGCCAAATGTCTCCCACAATCTGACACCAGGAACATGGCCAGGTGAGTTTAGTTTCCCATGGAAAAGGGCCACCGTTCGTGTCCACCACCCTCATCCGGCCACCTCGGCTTCAGCCTGCAAAAATGCCGTGATATTCAAGATTTCTCCCAGATGCAAGATGCCACATTTTGGAACTCGGGCTGCTTTTGGAGTGCCAAATGTCTCCCACAATCTGACACCAGGAACATGGCCAGGTGAGTTTAGTTTCCCATGGAAAAGGGCCACCGTTCGTGTCCACCACCCTCATCCGGCCACCTCGGCTTCAGCCTGCAAAAATGCCGTGATATTCAAGATTTCTCCCAGATGCAAGATGCCACATTTTGGAACTCGGGCTGCTTTTGGAGTGCCAAATGTCTCCCACAATCTGACACCAGGAACATGGCCAAGTGAGTTTAGTTTCCCATGGAAAAGGGCCACCGTTCGTGTCCACCACCCTCATCCGGCCACCTCGGCTTCAGCCTGCAAAAATGCCGTGATATTCAAGATTTCTCCCAGATGCAAGATGCCACATTTTGGAACTCGGGCTGCTTTTGGAGTGCCAAATGTCTCCCACAATCTGACACTAGAACATGGCCAGGTGAGTTTAGTTTCCCATGGAAAGGGGCCACCGTTCGTGTCCACCACGGTCATGAGGCCACCTCGGCTTCAGCCTGCAAAAATGCCGTGATATTCAAGATTTCTCCCAGATGCAAGATGCCACATTTTGGAACTCGGGCTGCTTTTGGAGTGCCAAATGTCTCCCACAATCTGACACCAGGAACATGGCCAGGTGAGTTTAGTTTCCTGTGGAAAAGGGCCACCGTTCGTGTCCACCACGGTCATCCGGCCACCTCGGCTTCAGCCTGCAAAAATGCCGTGATATTCAAGATTTCTCCCAGATGCAAGATGCCACATTTTGGAACTCGGGCTGCTTTTGGAGTGCCAAATGTCTCCCACAATCTGACACCAGGAACATGGCCAGGTGAGTTTAGTTTCCCATGGAAAAGGGCCACCGTTCGTGTCCACCACGGTCATCAGGCCACCTCGGCTTCAGCCTGCAAAAATGCCGTGATATTCAAGATTTCTCCCAGATGCAAGATGCCACATTTTGGAACTCGGGCTGCTTTTGGAGTGCTAAATGTCTCCCACAATCTGACACCAGGAACATGGCCAGGTGAGTTTAGTTTCCCATGGAAAAGGGCCACCGTTCGTGTCCACCACCCTCATCCGGCCACCTCGGCTTCGGCCTGCAAAAATGCCGTGATATTCAAGATTTCTCCCAGATGCAAGATGCCACATTTTGGAACTCGGGCTGCTTTTGGAGTGCCAAATGTCTCCCACAATCTGACACCAGGAACATGGCCAGGTGAGTTTAGTTTCCCATGGAAAAGGGCCACCGGTCGTGTCCAGCACCCTCATCCGGCCACCTCCGCTTCAGCCTGCAAAAATGCCGTGATATTCAAGATTTCTCCCAGATGCAAGATGCCACATTTTGGAACTCGGGCTGCTTTTGGAGTGCCAAATGTCTCCCACAATCTGACACCAGGAACATGGCCAGGTGAGTTTAGTTTCCCATGCAAAAGGGCCACCGTTCGTGTCCACCACGGTCATCAGGCACCTTGGCTTCAGCCTGCAAAAATGCCGTGATATTCAAGATTTCTCCCAGATGCAAGATGCCACATTTTGGAACTCGGGCTGTTTTTGGAGTGCTAAATGTCTCCCACAATCTGACACCAGGAACATGGCCAGGTGAGTTTAGTTTCCCATGGAAAAGGGCCACCGTTCGTGTCCACCACCCTCATCCGGCCACCTCGGCTTCGGCCTGCAAAAAATGCCGTGATATTCAAGATTTCTCCCAGATGCAAGATGCCACATTTTGGAACTCGGGCTGCTTTTGGAGTGCCAAATGTCTCCCACAATCTGACACCAGGAACATGGCCAGGTGAGTTTAGTTTCCCATGGAAAAGGGCCACCGTTCGTGTCCACCACGGTCATCAGGCCACCTCGGCTTCAGCCTGCAAAAATGCCGTGATATTCAAGATTTCTCCCAGATGCAAGATGCCACATTTTGGAACTCGGGCTGCTTTTGGAGTGCCAAATGTCTCCCACAATCTGACACCAGGAACATGGCCAGGTGAGTTTAGTTTCCCATGGAAAAGGGCCACCGTTCGTGTCCACCACCCTCATCCGGCCACCTCGGCTTCAGCCTGCAAAAATGCCGTGATATTCAAGATTTCTCCCAGATGCAAGATGCCACATTTTGGAACTCGGGCTGCTTTTGGAGTGCCAAATGTCTCCCACAATCTGACACCAGGAACATGGCCAAGTGAGTTTAGTTTCCCATGGAAAAGGGCCACCGTTCGTGTCCACCACCCTCATCCGGCCACCTCGGCTTCAGCCTGCAAAAATGCCGTGATATTCAAGATTTCTCCCAGATGCAAGATGCCACATTTTGGAACTCGGGCTGCTTTTGGAGTGCCAAATGTCTCCCACAATCTGACACTAGAACATGGCCAGGTGAGTTTAGTTTCCCATGGAAAGGGGCCACCGTTCGTGTCCACCACGGTCATGAGGCCACCTCGGCTTCAGCCTGCAAAAATGCCGTGATATTCAAGATTTCTCCCAGATGCAAGATGCCACATTTTGGAACTCGGGCTGCTTTTGGAGTGCCAAATGTCTCCCACAATCTGACACCAGGAACATGGCCAGGTGAGTTTAGTTTCCTGTGGAAAAGGGCCACCGTTCGTGTCCACCACGGTCATCCGGCCACCTCGGCTTCAGCCTGCAAAAATGCCGTGATATTCAAGATTTCTCCCAGATGCAAGATGCCACATTTTGGAACTCGGGCTGCTTTTGGAGTGCCAAATGTCTCCCACAATCTGACACCAGGAACATGGCCAGGTGAGTTTAGTTTCCCATGGAAAAGGGCCACCGTTCGTGTCCACCACGGTCATCAGGCCACCTCGGCTTCAGCCTGCAAAAATGCCGTGATATTCAAGATTTCTCCCAGATGCAAGATGCCACATTTTGGAACTCGGGCTGCTTTTGGAGTGCTAAATGTCTCCCACAATCTGACACCAGGAACATGGCCAGGTGAGTTTAGTTTCCCATGGAAAAGGGCCACCGTTCGTGTCCACCACCCTCATCGGCCACCTCGGCTTCGGCCTGCAAAAATGCCGTGATATTCAAGATTTCTCCCAGATGCAAGATGCCACATTTTGGAACTCGGGCTGCTTTTGGAGTGCCAAATGTCTCCCACAATCTGACACCAGGAACATGGCCAGGTGAGTTTAGTTTCCCATGGAAAAGGGCCACCGGTCGTGTCCAGCACCCTCATCCGGCCACCTCCGCTTCAGCCTGCAAAAATGCCGTGATATTCAAGATTTCTCCCAGATGCAAGATGCCACATTTTGGAACTCGGGCTGCTTTGGAGTGCCAAATGTCTCCCACAATCTGACACCAGGAACATGGCCAGGTGAGTTTAGTTTCCCATGCAAAAGGGCCACCGTTCGTGTCCACCACGGTCATCAGGCCACCTTGGCTTCAGCCTGCAAAAATGCCGTGATATTCAAGATTTCTCCCAGATGCAAGATGCCACATTTTGGAACTCGGGCTGTTTTTGGAGTGCTAAATGTCTCCCACAATCTGACACCAGGAACATGGCCAGGTGAGTTTAGTTTCCCATGGAAAAGGGCCACCGTTCGTGTCCACCACCCTCATCCGGCCACCTCGGCTTCGGCCTGCAAAAATGCCGTGATATTCAAGATTTCTCCCAGATGCAAGATGCCACATTTTGGAACTCGGGCTGCTTTTGGAGTGCCAAATGTCTCCCACAATCTGACACCAGGAACATGGCCAGGTGAGTTTAGTTTCCCATGGAAAAGGGCCACCGTTCGTGTCCACCACGGTCATCAGGCCACCTCGGCTTCAGCCTGCAAAAATGCCGTGATATTCAAGATTTCTCCCAGATGCAAGATGCCACATTTTGGAACTCGGGCTGCTTTTGGAGTGCCAAATGTCTCCCACAATCTGACACCAGGAACATGGCCAGGTGAGTTTAGTTTCCCATGGAAAAGGGCCACCGTTCGTGTCCACCACCCTCATCCGGCCACCTCGGCTTCAGCCTGCAAAAATGCCGTGATATTCAAGATTTCTCCCAGATGCAAGATGCCACATTTTGGAACTCGGGCTGCTTTTGGAGTGCCAAATGTCTCCCACAATCTGACACCAGGAACATGGCCAGGTGAGTTTAGTTTCCCATGGAAAAGGGCCACCGTTCGTGTCCACCACCCTCATCCGGCCACCTCGGCTTCAGCCTGCAAAAATGCCGTGATATTCAAGATTTCTCCCAGATGCAAGATGCCACATTTTGGAACTCGGGCTGCTTTTGGAGTGCCAAATGTCTCCCACAATCTGACACTAGAACATGGCCAGGTGAGTTTAGTTTCCCATGGAAAGGGGCCAACGTTCGTGTCCACCACGGTCATGAGGCCACCTCGGCTTCAGCCTGCAAAAATGCCGTGATATTCAAGATTTCTCCCAGATGCAAGATGCCACATTTTGGAACTCGGGCTGCTTTTGGAGTGCCAAATGTCTCCCACAATCTGACACCAGGAACATGGCCAGGTGAGTTTAGTTTCCCATGGAAAAGGGCCACCGTTCGTGTCCACCACCCTCATCCGGCCACCTCGGCTTCGGCCTGCAAAAATGCCGTGATATTCAAGATTTCTCCCAGATGCAAGATGCCACATTTT
The DNA here is from genome assembly GCF_021018805.1 of Prinia subflava. NCBI lineage: Eukaryota > Metazoa > Chordata > Aves > Passeriformes > Cisticolidae > Prinia > Prinia subflava. The sequence continues at coordinate 2,526 of NW_026960801.1, read as the reverse complement.
GGAACTCGGGCTGCTTTTGGAGTGCTAAATGTCTCCCACAATCTGACACCAGGAACATGGCCAGGTGAGTTTAGTTTCCCGTGGAAAAGGGCCACCGTTCGTGTCCACCACGGTCATCCGGCCACCTCGGCTTCAGCCTGCAAAAATGCCGTGATATTCAAGATTTCTCCCAGATGCAAGATGCCACATTTTGGAACTCGGGCTGCTTTTGGAGTGCCAAATGTCTCCCACAATCTGACACCAGGAACATGGCCAGGTGAGTTTAGTTTCCCATGGAAAAGGGCCACCGTTCGTTTCCACCACCCTCATCCGGCCACCTCGGCTTCAGCCTGCAAAAATGCCGTGATATTCAAGATTTTTCCCAGATGCAAGATGCCACATTTTGGAACTCGAACTGCTTTTGGAGTGCCAAATGTCTCCCACAATCTGACACCAGGAACATGGCCAGGTGAGTTTAGTTTCCCATGGAAAAGGGCCACCGTTCGTGTCCACCACCCTCATCCGGCCACCTCGGCTTCAGCCTGCAAAAATGCCGTGATATTCAAGATTTCTCCCAGATGCAAGATGCCACATTTTGGAACTCGGGCTGCTTTTGGAGTGCCAAATGTCTCCCACAATCTGACACCAGGAACATGGCCAGGTGAGTTTAGTTTCCCATGGAAAAGGGCCACCGGTCGTGTCCACCACCCTCATCCGGCCACCTCGGCTTCGGCCTGCAAAAATGCCGTGATATTCAAGATTTCTCCCAGATGCAAGATGCCACATTTTGGAACTCGGGCTGCTTTTGGAGTGCCAAATGTCTCCCACAATCTGACACCAGGAACATGGCCAGGTGAGTTTAGTTTCCCATGGAAAAGGGCCACCGTTCATGTCCACCACCCTCATCCGGCCACCTCGGCTTCGGCCTGCAAAAATGCCGTGATATTCAAGATTTCTCCCAGATGCAAGATGCCACATTTTGGAACTCGGGCTGCTTTTGGAGTGCCAAATGTCTCCCACAATCTGACACCAGGAACATGGCCAGGTGAGTTTAGTTTCCCATGGAAAAGGGCCACCGTTCGTGTCCACCACGGTCATCAGGCCACCTTGGCTTCAGCCTGCAAAAATGCCGTGATATTCAAGATTTCTCCCAGATGCAAGATGCCACATTTTGGAACTCGGGCTGCTTTTGGAGTGCTAAATGTCTCCCACAATCTGACACCAGGAACATGGCCAGGTGAGTTTAGTTTCCCATGGAAAAGGGCCACCGTTCGTGTCCACCACCCTCATCCGGCCACCTCGGCTTCGGCCTGCAAAAATGCCGTGATATTCAAGATTTCTCCCAGATGCAAGATGCCACATTTTGGAACTCGGGCTGCTTTTGGAGTGCCAAATGTCTCCCACAATCTGACACCAGGAACATGGCCAGGTGAGTTTAGTTTCCCATGGAAAAGGGCCACCGTTCGTGTCCACCACGGTCATCAGGCCACCTCGGCTTCAGCCTGCAAAAATGCCGTGATATTCAAGATTTCTCCCAGATGCAAGATGCCACATTTTGGAACTCGGGCTGCTTTTGGAGTGCCAAATGTCTCCCACAATCTGACACCAGGAACATGGCCAGGTGAGTTTAGTTTCCCATGGAAAAGGGCCACCGTTCGTGTCCACCACCCTCATCCGGCCACCTCGGCTTCAGCCTGCAAAAATGCCGTGATATTCAAGATTTCTCCCAGATGCAAGATGCCACATTTTGGAACTCGGGCTGCTTTTGGAGTGCCAAATGTCTCCCACAATCTGACACCAGGAACATGGCCAAGTGAGTTTAGTTTCCCATGGAAAAGGGCCACCGTTCGTGTCCACCACCCTCATCCGGCCACCTCGGCTTCAGCCTGCAAAAATGCCGTGATATTCAAGATTTCTCCCAGATGCAAGATGCCACATTTTGGAACTCGGGCTGCTTTTGGAGTGCCAAATGTCTCCCACAATCTGACACTAGAACATGGCCAGGTGAGTTTAGTTTCCCATGGAAAGGGGCCACCGTTCATGTCCACCACGGTCATCAGGCCACCTCGGCTTCAGCCTGCAAAAATGCCGTGATATTCAAGATTTTTCCCAGATGCAAGATGCCACATTTTGGAACTCGGGCTGCTTTTGGAGTGCTAAATGTCTCCCACAATCTGACACCAGGAACATGGCCAGGTGAGTTTAGTTTCCCATGGAAAAGGGCCACCGGTCGTGTCCACCACCCTCATCCGGCCACCTCGGCTTCGGCCTGCAAAAAAGCCGTGATATTCAAGATTTCTCCCAGATGCAAGATGCCACATTTTGGAACTCGGGCTGCTTTAGGAGTGCCAAATGTCTCCCACAATCTGACACCAGGAACATGGCCAGGTGAGTTTAGTTTCCCATGGAAAAGGGCCACCGGTCGTGTCCACCACCCTCATCCGGCCACCTCGGCTTCAGCCTGCAAAAATGCCGTGATATTCAAGATTTCTCCCAGATGCAAGATGCCACATTTTGGAACTCGGGCTGCTTTTGGAGTGCTAAATG
>NW_026960800.1:0-40490 GCF_021018805.1 Prinia subflava | reverse complement strand
CCATGGAAAACAAGCAATTTAGATCCTAAAACCTTTGCTCTTGCTCTGCAGACGAGGAATACACCAACTGGTACAAAATATACTTCACTTGTGGAAAAGGGGCAAGAAAGTGTCTGCAGCAGCTTCTCTGCTTGCTGAAAACACAGGGAACAAACAGGGTTTGTGTCTTGACAAAACCAACACAGCAACAGCAAAGCACAGTGTTCTACATATCTCTTCCAAGGAAATCAAGCAATTTAGGTCCTAAAACCTTTGCTCCTGCTCTCCAGACGAGGAATACACCAACTGGTACAAAATATACGTCAGTAGTGGAGAAAGCAGGTACGTGTCTTCAAGAGCTTCTCTGCTCGCTGCAAGTACAGAGAACAAACAGGGTTTGTTTCTTGAGAAAACCAACACAGCAACAGCAAAGCATAGTGTTCTACAGAGCTCTTCCATGGAAAACAAGCAATTTAGATCCTAAAACCTTTGCTGTTGCTCTGCAGAAGAGGAATACACCAACTGGTACAAAATATACTTCACTTGTGGAAAAGGGGCAAGAAAGTGTCTGCAGCAGCTTTTCTGCTCGCTGGAAACACATACAACCAACAAGACTTGTGTCTTGAGAAAACCAACACAGTAACAGCAAAGCATAGTGTTCTACAGAGCTCTTCCATGGAAATCAAGCAATTTTAGTCCTAAAACCTTTGCTCTTGCTTTGCAGACGAGGAACACACCAACTGGTACAAAATATACGTCAGTAGTGGAGAAAGCAGGTACGTGTCTTCAAGAGCTTCTCTGCTTGCTGAAAACACAGGGAACAAACAGGGCTTGTGTCTTTAGAAAACCAACACAGCAACAGCAAAGCATAGTGTTCTTAATAGCTCTTCCAATGAAATCAAGCAATTTAGGTCCTAAAACCTTTGATCCGTCTCTGCAGACGAGGAACACACCAACTGGTACAAAATATACTTCACTTGTGAAAAAGGGGCAAGAAAGTGTCTGCAGCAGCTTCTCTGCTTGCTGCAAACACAGACAACCAACAGGACTTGTGTCTTGAGAAAACCAACACAGCAACAGCAAAGCATAGTGTTCTACAGAGCTCTTCCATGGAAAACAAGCAATTTAGATCCTAAAACCTTTGCTCTTGCTCTGCAGACGAGGAATACACAAACTGGTACAAAATATACTTCACTAGTGGAAAAGGAGCAAGAAAGTGTCTGCAGCAGCTTCTCTGCTTGCTGAAAACACAGAGAACAAACAGGGCTTGTGTCTTGAGAAAACAAACACAGCAACAGCAAAGCATAGTGTTCTACATAGCTCTTCCATGGAAAACAAGCAATTTAGATCCTAAAACCTTTGCTCCTGCTCTCCAGACGAGGAATACACCAACTGGTACAAAATATACGTCAGTAGTGGAGAAAGCAGGTACGTGTCTTCAAGAGCTTCTCTGCTCGCTGCAAGTACAGAGAACAAACAGGGTTTGTTTCTTGAGAAAACCAACACAGCAACAGCAAAGCATAGTGTTTTACATAGCTCTTCCATGGAAAACAAGCAATTTAGATCCTAACACCTTTGCTCTTGCTCTGCAGACGAGGAATACACCAACTGGTACAAAATATACTTCACTTGTGGAAAAGGGGCAAGAAAGTGTCTGCAGCAGCTTCTCTGCTTGCTGAAAACACAGGGAACAAACAGGGTTTGTGTCTTGAGAAAACCAACACAGCAACAGCAAAGCACAGTGTTCTACATATCTCTTCCAAGGAAATCAAGCACTTTAGATTTTAAAACCTTTGCTCTTGCTCTGCAGACAAGGAATACACCAACTGGTACAAAATATACTTCACTTGTGGAAAAGGGGCAAGAAAGTGTCTGCAGCAGCTTCTCTGCTTGCTGAAAACACAGGGAACAAACAGGGTTTGTGTCTTTAGAAAACCAACACAGCAACAGCAAAGCATAGTGTTCTACAGAGCTCTTCCATGGAAATCAAGCAATTTAAGTCCTAAAACCTTTGCTCTTGCTTTGCAGACGAGGAACACACCAACTGGTACAAAATATACGTCAGTAGTGGAGAAAGCAGGTACGTGTCTTCAAGAGCTTCTCTGCTTGCTGAAAACACAGGGAACAAACAGGGCTTGTGTGTTTAGAAAACCAACACAGCAACAGCAAAGCATAGTGTTCTTAATAGCTCTTCCAATGAAATCAAGCAATTTAGGTCCTAAAACCTTTGATCCGTCTCTGCAGACGAGGAACACACCAACTGGTACAAAATATACTTCACTTGTGGAAAAGGGGCAAGAAAGTGTCTGCAGCAGCTTCTCTGCTTGCTGAAAACACAGGGAACAAACAGGGTTTGTGTCTTGACAAAACCAACACAGCAACAGCAAAGCACAGTGTTCTACATATCTCTTCCAAGGAAATCAAGCAATTTAGGTCCTAAAACCTTTGCTCCTGCTCTCCAGACGAGGAATACACCAACTGGTACAAAATATACTTCACTAGTGGAAAAGGAGCAAGAAAGTGTCTGCAGCAGCTTCTCTGCTTGCTGAAAACACAGAGAACAAACAGGGTTTGTGTCTTTAGAAAACCAACACAGCAACAGCAAAGCATAGTGTTCTACATAGCTCTTCCATGGAAAACAAGCAATTTAGATCCTAAAACCTTTGCTCTTGCTCTGCAGACGAGGAATACACCAACTGGTACAAAATATACTTCACTTGTGGAAAAGGGGCAAGAAAGTGTCTGCAGCAGCTTCTCTGCTTGCTGAAAACACAGGGAACAAACAGGGTTTGTGTCTTTAGAAAACCAACACAGCAACAGCAAAGCATAGTGTTCTACATAGCTCTTCCATGGAAAACAAGCAATTTAGATCCTAAACCCTTTGCTCTTGCTCTGCAGACGAGGAATACACCAACTGGTACAAAATATACTTCACTTGTGGAAAAGGGGCAAGAAAGTGTCTGCAGCAGCTTCTCTGCTTGCTGAAAACACAGGGAACAAACAGGGTTTGTGTCTTGAGAAAACCAACACAGCAACAGCAAAGCACAGTGTTCTACATATCTCTTCCAAGGAAATCAAGCAATTTAGGTCCTAAAACCTTTGCTCTTGCTCTGCAGACAAGGAATACACCAACTGGTACAAAATATACTTCACTTGTGGAAAAGGGGCAAGAAAGTGTCTGCAGCAGCTTCTCTGCTTGCTGAAAACACAGGGAACAAACAGGGTTTGTGTCTTTAGAAAACCAACACAGCAACAGCAAAGCATAGTGTTCTACATAGCTCTTCCATGGAAAACAAGCAATTTAGATCCTAAAACCTTTGCTCTTGCTCTGCAGACGAGGAATACACCAACTGGTACAAAATATACTTCACTTGTGGAAAAGGGGCAAGAAAGTGTCTGCAGCAGCTTCTCTGCTTGCTGAAAACACAGGGAACAAACAGGGTTTGTGTCTTGAGAAAACCAACACAGCAACAGCAAAGCACAGTGTTCTACATATCTCTTCCAAGGAAATCAAGCAATTTAGGTCCTAAAACCTTTGCTCCTGCTCTCCAGACGAGGAATACACCAACTGGTACAAAATATACGTCAGTAGTGGAGAAAGCAGGTACGTGTCTTCAAGAGCTTCTCTGCTCGCTGCAAGTACAGAGAACAAACAGGGTTTGTTTCTTGAGAAAACCAACACAGCAACAGCAAAGCATAGTGTTCTACAGAGCTCTTCCATGGAAATCAAGCAATTTAGGTCCTAACACATTTGCTCTTGCTTTGCAGACGAGGAACACACCAACTGGTACAAAATATACTTCACTTGTAAAAAGGGGCAAGAAAGTGTCTGCAGCAGCTTCTCTGCTTGCTGCAAACACAGACAACCAACAGGACTTGTGTCTTGAGAAAACCAACACAGCAACAGCAAAGCATAGTGTTCTACAGAGCTCTTCCATGGAAAACAAGCAATTTAGATCCTAAAACCTTTGCTCTTGCTCTGCAGAAGAGGAATACACCAACTGGTACAAAATATACTTCACTTGTGGAAAAGGGGCAAGAAAGTGTCTGCAGCAGCTTTTCTGCTCGCTGGAAACACATACAACCAACAAGACTTGTGTCTTGAGAAAACCAACACAGCAACAGCAAAGCATAGTGTTCTACAGAGCTCTTCCATGGAAATCAAGCAATTTTAGTCCTAAAACCTTTGCTCTTGCTTTGCAGACGAGGAACACACCAACTGGTACAAAATATACGTCAGTAGTGGAGAAAGCAGGTACGTGTCTTCAAGAGCTTCTCTGCTTGCTGAAAACACAGGGAACAAACAGGGCTTGTGTGTTTAGAAAACCAACACAGCAACAGCAAAGCATAGTGTTCTTAATAGCTCTTCCAATGAAATCAAGCAATTTAGGTCCTAAAACCTTTGATCCGTCTCTGCAGACGAGGAACACACCAACTGGTACAAAATATACTTCACTTGTGAAAAAGGGGCAAGAAAGTGTCTGCAGCAGCTTCTCTGCTTGCTGCAAACACAGACAACCAACAGGACTTGTGTCTTGAGAAAAACAACACAGCAACAGCAAAGCATAGTGTTCTACAGAGCTCTTCCATGGAAAACAAGCAATTTAGATCCTAAAACCTTTGCTCTTGCTCTGCAGACGAGGAATACACAAACTGGTACAAAATATACTTCACTAGTGGAAAAGGAGCAAGAAAGTGTCTGCAGCAGCTTCTCTGCTTGCTGAAAACACAGAGAACAAACAGGGCTTGTGTCTTGAGAAAACAAACACAGCAACAGCAAAGCATAGTGTTCTACATAGCTCTTCCATGGAAAACAAGCAATTTAGATCCTAAAACCTTTGCTCTTGCTCTGCAGACGAGGAATACACCAACTGGTACAAAATATACTTCACTTGTGGAAAAGGGGCAAGAAAGTGTCTGCAGCAGCTTCTCTGCTTGCTGAAAACACAGGGAACAAACAGGGTTTGTGTCTTGAGAAAACCAACACAGCAACAGCAAAGCACAGTGTTCTACATATCTCTTCCAAGGAAATCAAGCAATTTAGGTCCTAAAACCTTTGCTCTTGCTCTGCAGACAAGGAATACACCAACTGGTACAAAATATACTTCACTTGTGGAAAAGGGGCAAGAAAGTGTCTGCAGCAGCTTCTCTGCTTGCTGAAAACACAGGGAACAAACAGGGTTTGTGTCTTTAGAAAACCAACACAGCAACAGCAAAGCATAGTGTTCTACATAGCTCTTCCATGGAAAACAAGCAATTTAGATCCTAAAACCTTTGCTCTTGCTCTGCAGACGAGGAATACACCAACTGGTACAAAATATACTTCACTTGTGGAAAAGGGGCAAGAAAGTGTCTGCAGCAGCTTCTCTGCTTGCTGAAAACACAGGGAACAAACAGGGTTTGTGTCTTGACAAAACCAACACAGCAACAGCAAAGCACAGTGTTCTACATATCTCTTCCAAGGAAATCAAGCAATTTAGGTCCTAAAACCTTTGCTCCTGCTCTCCAGACGAGGAATACACCAACTGGTACAAAATATACTTCACTAGTGGAAAAGGAGCAAGAAAGTGTCTGCAGCAGCTTCTCTGCTTGCTGAAAACACAGAGAACAAACAGGGTTTGTGTCTTTAGAAAACCAACACAGCAACAGCAAAGCATAGTGTTCTACATAGCTCTTCCATGGAAAACAAGCAATTTAGATCCTAAAACCTTTGCTCTTGCTCTGCAGACGAGGAATACACCAACTGGTACAAAATATACTTCACTTGTGGAAAAGGGGCAAGAAAGTGTCTGCAGCAGCTTCTCTGCTTGCTGAAAACACAGGGAACAAACAGGGTTTGTGTCTTGAGAAAACCAACACAGCAACAGCAAAGCACAGTGTTCTACATATCTCTTCCATGGAAATCAAGCAATTTAAGTCCTAAAACCTTTGCTCTTGCTTTGCAGACGAGGAACACACCAACTGGTACAAAATATACTTCACTTGTGAAAAAGGGGCAAGAAAGTGTCTGCAGCAGCTTCTCTGCTTGCTGAAAACACAGGGAACAAACAGGGTTTGTGTCTTGAGAAAACCAACACAGCAACAGCAAAGCATAGTGTTCTACATAGCTCTTCCATGGAAAACAAGCAATTTAGATCCTAAAACCTTTGCTCTTGCTCTGCAGACGAGGAATACACAAACTGGTACAAAATATACTTCACTAGTGGAAAAGGAGCAAGAAAGTGTCTGCAGCAGCTTCTCTGCTTGCTGAAAACACAGAGAACAAACAGGGCTTGTGTCTTGAGAAAACCAACACAGTAACACAAAGCACAGTGTTCTACATATCTCTTCCAAGGAAATCAAGCAATTTAGGTCCTAAAACCTATGCTCCTGCTCTCCAGACGAGGAATACACCAACTGGTACAAAATATACGTCAGTAGTGGAGAAAGCAGGTACGTGTCTTCAAGAGCTTCTCTGCTTGCTGAAAACACAGGGAACAAACAGGGTTTGTGTCTTTAGAAAACCAACACAGCAACAGCAAAGCATAGTGTTCTACATAGCTCTTCCATGGAAAACAAGCAATTTAGATCCTAAAACCTTTGCTCTTGCTCTGCAGACGAGGAATACACCAACTGGTACAAAATATACTTCACTTGTGGAAAAGGGGCAAGAAAGTGTCTGCAGCAGCTTCTCTGCTTGCTGAAAACACAGGGAACAAACAGGGTTTGTGTCTTGAGAAAACCAACACAGCAACAGCAAAGCACAGTGTTCTACATATCTCTTCCAAGGAAATCAAGCAATTTAGGTCCTAAAACCTTTGCTCCTGCTCTCCAGACGAGGAATACACCAACTGGTACAAAATATACGTCAGTAGTGGAGAAAGCAGGTACGTGTCTTCAAGAGCTTCTCTGCTCGCTGCAAGTACAGAGAACAAACAGGGTTTGTTTCTTGAGAAAACCAACACAGCAACAGCAAAGCATAGTGTTCTACAGAGCTCTTCCATGGAAATCAAGCAATTTAGGTCCTAACACATTTGCTCTTGCTTTGCAGACGAGGAACACACCAACTGGTACAAAATATACTTCACTTGTAAAAAGGGGCAAGAAAGTGTCTGCAGCAGCTTCTCTGCTTGCTGCAAACACAGACAACCAACAGGACTTGTGTCTTGAGAAAACCAACACAGCAACAGCAAAGCATAGAGTTCTACAGAGCTCTTCCATGGAAATCAAGCAATTTTAGTCCTAAAACCTTTGCTCTTGCTCTGCAGAAGAGGAATACACCAACTGGTAGAAAATATACTTCACTTGTGGAAAAGGGGCAAGAAAGTGTCTGCAGCAGCTTTTCTGCTCGCTGGAAACACATACAACCAACAAGACTTGTGTCTTGAGAAAACCAACACAGTAACAGCAAAGCATAGTGTTCTACAGAGCTCTTCCATGGAAATCAAGCAATTTTAGTCCTAAAACCTTTGCTCTTGCTTTGCAGACGAGGAACACACCAACTGGTACAAAATATACGTCAGTAGTGGAGAAAGCAGGTACGTGTCTTCAAGAGCTTCTCTGCTTGCTGAAAACACAGGGAACAAACAGGGCTTGTGTGTTTAGAAAACCAACACAGCAACAGCAAAGCATAGTGTTCTTAATAGCTCTTCCAATGAAATCAAGCAATTTAAGTCCTAAAACCTTTGATCCGTCTCTGCAGACGAGGAACACACCAACTGGTACAAAATATACTTCACTTGTGAAAAAGGGGCAAGAAAGTGTCTGCAGCAGCTTCTCTGCTTGCTGCAAACACAGACAACCAACAGGACTTGTGTCTTGAGAAAACCAACACAGCAACAGCAAAGCATAGTGTTCTACAGAGCTCTTCCATGGAAAACAAGCAATCAATTTAGATCCTAAAACCTTTGCTCTTGCTCTGCAGACGAGGAATACACAACTGGTACAAAATATACTTCACTAGTGGAAAAGGAGCAAGAAAGTGTCTGCAGCAGCTTCTCTGCTTGCTGAAAACACAGAGAACAAACAGGGCTTTGTTCTTGAGAAAACAAACACAGCAACACAAAGCATAGTGTTCTACAGAGCTCTTCCATGGAAAACTAAGCAGGCTCTTGCTCTGCTAGACGAGGAATACACCAACTGGTACAAAAATATACTTCACTTGTGGAAAAGGGGCAAGAAAGTGTCTGCAGCAGCTTCTCTGCTTGCTGAAAACACAGGGAACAAACAGGGTTTGTGTCTTGAGAAAACCAACACAGCAACAGCAAAGCACAGTGTTCTACATATCTCTTCCAAGGAAATCAAGCAATTTAGGTCCTAAAACCTTTGCTCTTGCTCTGCAGACAAGGAATACACCAACTGGTACAAAATATACTTCACTTGTGGAAAAGGGGCAAGAAAGTGTCTGCAGCAGCTTCTCTGCTTGCTGAAAACACAGGGAACAAACAGGTTTGTGTCTTTAGAAAACCAACACAGCAACAGCAAAGCATAGTGTTCTACATAGCTCTTCCATGGAAAACAAGCAATTTAGATCCTAAAACCTTTGCTCTTGCTCTGCAGACGAGGAATACACCAACTGGTACAAAATATACTTCACTTGTGGAAAAGGGGCAAGAAAGTGTCTGCAGCAGCTTCTCTGCTCGCTGGAAACACATACAACCAACAAGACTTGTGTCTTGAGAAAACCAACACAGTAACAGCAAAGCATAGTGTTCTACAGAGCTCTTCCATGGAAATCAAGCAATTTTAGTCCTAAAACCTTTGCTCTTGCTTTGCAGACGAGGAACACACCAACTGGTACAAAATATACGTCAGTAGTGGAGAAAGCAGGTACGTGTCTTCAAGAGCTTCTCTGCTTGCTGAAAACACAGGGAACAAACAGGGCTTGTGTGTTTAGAAAACCAACACAGCAACAGCAAAGCATAGTGTTCTTAATAGCTCTTCCAATGAAATCAAGCAATTTAGGTCCTAAAACCTTTGATCCGTCTCTGCAGACGAGGAACACACCAACTGGTACAAAATATACTTCACTTGTGAAAAAGGGGCAAGAAAGTGTCTGCAGCAGCTTCTCTGCTTGCTGCAAACACAGACAACCAACAGGACTTGTGTCTCTAGAAAACCAACACAGCAACAGCAAAGCATAGTGTTCTACAGAGCTCTTCCATGGAAAACAAGCAATTTAGATCCTAAAACCTTTGCTCTTGCTCTGCAGACGAGGAATACACAAACTGGTACAAAATATACTTCACTAGTGGAAAAGGAGCAAGAAAGTGTCTGCAGCAGCTTCTCTGCTTGCTGAAAACACAGAGAACAAACAGGGCTTGTGTCTTGAGAAAACAAACACAGCAACAGCAAAGCATAGTGTTCTACATAGCTCTTCCATGGAAAACAAGCAATTTAGATCCTAAAACCTTTGCTCTTGCTCTGCAGACGAGGAATACACCAACTGGTACAAAATATACTTCACTTGTGGAAAAGGGGCAAGAAAGTGTCTGCAGCAGCTTCTCTGCTTGCTGAAAAACACAGGGAACAAACAGGGTTTGTGTCTTGAGAAAACCAACACAGCAACAGCAAAGCACAGTGTTCTACATATCTCTTCCAAGGAAATCAAGCAATTTAGGTCCTAAAACCTTTGCTCTTGCTCTGCAGACAAGGAATACACCAACTGGTACAAAATATACTTCACTTGTGAAAAGGGGCAAGAAAGTGTCTGCAGCAGCTTCTCTGCTTGCTGAAAACACAGGGAACAAACAGGGTTTGTGTCTTTAGAAAACCAACACAGCAACAGCAAAGCATAGTGTTCTACATAGCTCTTCCATGGAAAACAAGCAATTTAGATCCTAAAACCTTTGCTCTTGCTCTGCAGACGAGGAATACACCAACTGGTACAAAATATACTTCACTTGTGGAAAAGGGGCAAGAAAGTGTCTGCAGCAGCTTCTCTGCTTGCTGAAAACACAGGGAACAAACAGGGTTTGTGTCTTGACAAAACCAAAACAGCAACAGCAAAGCACAGTGTTCTACATATCTCTTCCAAGGAAATCAAGCAATTTAGGTCCTAAAACCTTTGCTCCTGCTCTCCAGACGAGGAATACACCAACTGGTACAAAATATACTTCACTAGTGGAAAAGGAGCAAGAAAGTGTCTGCAGCAGCTTCTCTGCTTGCTGAAAACACAGAGAACAAACAGGGTTTGTGTCTTTAGAAAACCAACACAGCAACAGCAAAGCATAGTGTTCTACATAGCTCTTCCATGGAAAACAAGCAATTTAGATCCTAAAACCTTTGCTCTTGCTCTGCAGACGAGGAATACACCAACTGGTACAAAATATACTTCACTTGTGGAAAAGGGGCAAGAAAGTTTCTGCAGCAGCTTCTCTGCTTGCTGAAAACACAGGGAACAAACAGGGTTTGTGTCTTGAGAAAACCAACACAGCAACAGCAAAGCACAGTGTTCTACATATCTCTTCCATGGAAATCAAGCAATTTAAGTCCTAAAACCTTTGCTCTTGCTTTGCAGACGAGGAACACACCAACTGGTACAAAATATACTTCACTTGTGAAAAAGGGGCAAGAAAGTGTCTGCAGCAGCTTCTCTGCTTGCTGAAAACACAGGGAACAAACAGGGTTTGTGTCTTGAGAAAACCAACACAGCAACAGCAAAGCATAGTGTTCTACATAGCTCTTCCATGGAAAACAAGCAATTTAGATCCTAAAACCTTTGCTCTTGCTCTGCAGACGAGGAATACACCAACTGGTACAAAATATACTTCACTTGTGGAAAAGGGGCAAGAAAGTTTCTGCAGCAGCTTCTCTGCTTGCTGAAAACACAGGGAACAAACAGGGTTTGTGTCTTGAGAAAACCAACACAGCAACAGCAAAGCACAGTGTTCTACATATCTCTTCCAAGGAAATCAAGCAATTTAGGTCCTAAAACCTTTGCTCTTGCTCTGCAGACAAGGAATACACCAACTGGTACAAAATATACTTCACTTGTGGAAAAGGGGCAAGAAAGTGTCTGCAGCAGCTTCTCTGCTTGCTGAAAACACAGGGAACAAACAGGGTTTGTGTCTTTAGAAAACCAACACAGCAACAGCAAAGCATAGTGTTCTACATAGCTCTTCCATGGAAAACAAGCAATTTAGATCCTAAAACCTTTGCTCTTGCTCTGCAGACGAGGAATACACCAACTGGTACAAAATATACTTCACTTGTGGAAAAGGGGCAAGAAAGTGTCTGCAGCAGCTTCTCTGCTTGCTGAAAACACAGGGAACAAACAGGGTTTGTGTCTTGAGAAAACAAACACAGCAACAGCAAAGCACAGTGTTCTACATATCTCTTCCAAGGAAATCAAGCAATTTAGGTCCTAAAACCTTTGCTCCTGCTCTCCAGACGAGGAATACACCAACTGGTACAAAATATACGTCAGTAGTGGAGAAAGCAGGTACGTGTCTTCAAGAGCTTCTCTGCTCGCTGCATATAACAGAGAACAAACAGGGTTTGTTTCTTGAGAAAACCAACACAGCAACAGCAAAGCATAGTGTTCTACAGAGCTCTTCCATGGAAAACAAGCAATTTAGATCCTAAAACCTTTGCTGTTGCTCTGCAGAAGAGGAATACACCAACTGGTACAAAATATACTTCACTTGTGGAAAAGGGGCAAGAAAGTGTCTGCAGCAGCTTTTCTGCTCGCTGGAAACACATACAACCAACAAGACTTGTGTCTTGAGAAAACCAACACAGTAACAGCAAAGCATAGTGTTCTACAGAGCTCTTCCATGGAAATCAAGCAATTTTAGTCCTAAAACCTTTGCTCTTGCTTTGCAGACGAGGAACACACCAACTGGTACAAAATATACGTCAGTAGTGGAGAAAGCAGGTACGTGTCTTCAAGAGCTTCTCTGCTTGCTGAAAACACAGGGAACAAACAGGGCTTGTGTGTTTAGAAAACCAACACAGCAACAGCAAAGCATAGTGTTCTTAATAGCTCTTCCAATGAAATCAAGCAATTTAGGTCCTAAAACCTTTGATCCGTCTCTGCAGACGAGGAACACACCAACTGGTACAAAATATACTTCACTTGTGAAAAAGGGGCAAGAAAGTGTCTGCAGCAGCTTCTCTGCTTGCTGCAAACACAGACAACCAACAGGACTTGTGTCTTGAGAAAACCAACACAGCAACAGCAAAGCATAGTGTTCTACAGAGCTCTTCCATGGAAATCAAGCAATTTAGATCCAAAAAACCTTTGCTCTTGCTCTGCAGACGAGGAATACACAAACTGGTACAAAATATACTTCACTAGTGGAAAAGGAGCAAGAAAGTGTCTGCAGCAGCTTCTCTGCTTGCTGAAAACACAGGGAACAAACAGGGCTTGTGTCTTGAGAAAACAAACACAGCAACAGCAAAGCATAGTGTTCTACATAGCTCTTCCATGGAAAACAAGCAATTTTAGATCCTAAAACCTTTGCTCTTGCTCTGCAGACGAGGAATACACCAACTGGTACAAAATATACTTCACTTGTGGAAAAGGGGCAAGAAAGTGTCTGCAGCAGCTTCTCTGCTTGCTGAAAACACAGGGAACAAACAGGGTTTGTGTCTTGACAAAACCAACACAGCAACAGCAAAGCACAGTGTTCTACATATCTCTTCCAAGGAAATCAAGCAATTTAGGTCCTAAAACCTTTGCTCCTGCTCTCCAGACGAGGAATACACCAACTGGTACAAAATATACTTCACTAGTGGAAAAGGAGCAAGAAAGTGTCTGCAGCAGCTTCTCTGCTTGCTGAAAACACAGAGAACAAACAGGGTTTGTGTCTTTAGAAAACCAACACAGCAACAGCAAAGCATAGTGTTCTACATAAGCTCTTCCATGGAAAAACAAGCAATTTAGATCCTAAAACCTTTGCTCTTGCTCTGCAGACGAGGAATACACCAACTGGTACAAAAATATACTTCACTTGTGGAAAAGGGGCAAGAAAGTGTCTGCAGCAGCTTCTCTGCTTGCTGAAAACACAGGGAACAAACAGGGTTTGTGTCTTGAGAAAACCAACACAGCAACAGCAAAGCACAGTGTTCTACATATCTCTTCCATGGAAATCAAGCAATTTAAGTCCTAAAACCTTTGCTCTTGCTTTGCAGACGAGGAACACACCAACTGGTACAAAATATACTTCACTTGTGAAAAAGGGGCAAGAAAGTGTCTGCAGCAGCTTCTCTGCTTGCTGAAAACACAGGGAACAAACAGGGTTTGTGTCTTGAGAAAACCAACACAGCAACAGCAAAGCATAGTGTTCTACATAGCTCTTCCATGGAAAACAAGCAATTTAGATCCTAAAACCTTTGCTCTTGCTCTGCAGACGAGGAATACACCAACTGGTACAAAATATACTTCACTTGTGGAAAAGGGGCAAGAAAGTTTCTGCAGCAGCTTCTCTGCTTGCTGAAAACACAGGGAACAAACAGGGTTTGTGTCTTGAGAAAACCAACACAGCAACAGCAAAGCACAGTGTTCTACATATCTCTTCCAAGGAAATCAAGCAATTTAGGTCCTAAACCTTTGCTCTTGCTCTGCAGACAAGGAATACACCAACTGGTACAAAATATACTTCACTTGTGGAAAAGGGGCAAGAAAGTGTCTGCAGCAGCTTCTCTGCTTGCTGAAAACACAGGGAACAAACAGGGTTTGTGTCTTTAGAAAACCAACACAGCAACAGCAAAGCATAGTGTTCTACATAGCTCTTCCATGGAAAACAAGCAATTTAGATCCTAAAACCTTTGCTCTTGCTCTGCAGACGAGGAATACACCAGCTGGTACAAAATATACTTCACTTGTGGAAAAGGGGCAAGAAAGTGTCTGCAGCAGCTTCTCTGCTTGCTGAAAACACAGGGAACAAACAGGGTTTGTGTCTTGACAAAACCAACACAGCAACAGCAAAGCACAGTGTTCTACATATCTCTTCCAAGGAAATCAAGCAATTTAGGTCCTAAAAACCTTTGCTCCTGCTCTCCAGACGAGGAATACACCAACTGGTACAAAAATATACGTCAGTAGTGGAGAAAGCAGGTACGTGTCTTCAAGAGCTTCTCTGCTCGCTGCAAGTACAGAGAACAAACAGGGTTTGTTTCTTGAGAAAACCAACACAGCAACAGCAAAGCATAGTGTTCTACAGAGCTCTTCCATGGAAAACAAGCAATTTAGATCCTAAAACCTTTGCTGTTGCTCTGCAGAAGAGGAATACACCAACTGGTACAAAATATACTTCACTTGTGGAAAAGGGGCAAGAAAGTGTCTGCAGCAGCTTTTCTGCTCGCTGGAAACACATACAACCAACAAGACTTGTGTCTTGAGAAAACCAACACAGTAACAGCAAAGCATAGTGTTCTACAGAGCTCTTCCATGGAAATCAAGCAATTTTAGTCCTAAAACCTTTGCTCTTGCTTTGCAGACGAGGAACACACCAACTGGTACAAAATATACGTCAGTAGTGGAGAAAGCAGGTACGTGTCTTCAAGAGCTTCTCTGCTTGCTGAAAACACAGGGAACAAACAGGGCTTGTGTCTTTAGAAAACCAACACAGCAACAGCAAAGCATAGTGTTCTTAATAGCTCTTCCAATGAAATCAAGCAATTTAGGTCCTAAAACCTTTGATCCGTCTCTGCAGACGAGGAACACACCAACTGGTACAAAATATACTTCACTTGTGAAAAAGGGGCAAGAAAGTGTCTGCAGCAGCTTCTCTGCTTGCTGCAAACACAGACAACCAACAGGACTTGTGTCTTGAGAAAACCAACACAGCAACAGCAAAGCATAGTGTTCTACAGAGCTCTTCCATGGAAAACAAGCAATTTAGATCCTAAAACCTTTGCTCTTGCTCTGCAGACGAGGAATACACAAACTGGTACAAAATATACTTCACTAGTGGAAAAGGAGCAAGAAAGTGTCTGCAGCAGCTTCTCTGCTTGCTGAAAACACAGAGAACAAACAGGGCTTGTGTCTTGAGAAAACAAACACAGCAACAGCAAAGCATAGTGTTCTACATAGCTCTTCCATGGAAAACAAGCAATTTAGATCCTAAAACCTTTGCTCCTGCTCTCCAGACGAGGAATACACCAACTGGTACAAAAATATACGTCAGTAGTGGAGAAAGCAGGTACGTGTCTTCAAGAGCTTCTCTGCTCGCTGCAAGTACAGAGAACAAACAGGGTTTGTTTCTTGAGAAAACCAACACAGCAACAGCAAAGCATAGTGTTTTACATAGCTCTTCCATGGAAAACAAGCAATTTAGATCCTAACACCTTTGCTCTTGCTCTGCAGACGAGGAATACACCAACTGGTACAAAATATACTTCACTTGTGGAAAAGGGGCAAGAAAGTGTCTGCAGCAGCTTCTCTGCTTGCTGAAAACACAGGGAACAAACAGGGTTTGTGTCTTGAGAAAACCAACACAGCAACAGCAAAGCACAGTGTTCTACATATCTCTTCCAAGGAAATCAAGCACTTTAGATTTTAAAACCTTTGCTCTTGCTCTGCAGACAAGGAATACACCAACTGGTACAAAAATATACTTCACTTGTGGAAAAGGGGCAAGAAAGTGTCTGCAGCAGCTTCTCTGCTTGCTGAAAACACAGGGAACAAACAGGGTTTGTGTCTTTAGAAAACCAACACAGCAACAGCAAAGCATAGTGTTCTACAGAGCTCTTCCATGGAAATCAAGCAATTTAAGTCCTAAAACCTTTGCTCTTGCTTTGCAGACGAGGAACACACCAACTGGTACAAAATATACGTCAGTAGTGGAGAAAGCAGGTACGTGTCTTCAAGAGCTTCTCTGCTTGCTGAAAACACAGGGAACAAACAGGGCTTGTGTGTTTAGAAAACCAACACAGCAACAGCAAAGCATAGTGTTCTTAATAGCTCTTCCAATGAAATCAAGCAATTTAGGTCCTAAAACCTTTGATCCGTCTCTGCAGACGAGGAACACACCAACTGGTACAAAATATACTTCACTTGTGGAAAAGGGGCAAGAAAGTGTCTGCAGCAGCTTCTCTGCTTGCTGAAAACACAGGGAACAAACAGGGTTTGTGTCTTGACAAAACCAACACAGCAACAGCAAAGCACAGTGTTCTACATATCTCTTCCAAGGAAATCAAGCAATTTAGGTCCTAAAACCTTTGCTCCTGCTCTCCAGACGAGGAATACACCCAACTGGTACAAAATATACTTCACTAGTGGAAAAGGAGCAAGAAAGTGTCTGCAGCAGCTTCTCTGCTTGCTGAAAACACAGAGAACAAACAGGGTTTGTGTCTTTAGAAAACCAACACAGCAACAGCAAAGCATAGTGTTCTACATAGCTCTTCCATGGAAAACAAGCAATTTAGATCCTAAAACCTTTGCTCTTGCTCTGCAGACGAGGAATACACCAACTGGTACAAAATATACTTCACTTGTGGAAAAGGGGCAAGAAAGTGTCTGCAGCAGCTTCTCTGCTTGCTGAAAACACAGGGAACAAACAGGGTTTGTGTCTTTAGAAAACCAACACAGCAACAGCAAAGCATAGTGTTCTACATAGCTCTTCCATGGAAAACAAGCAATTTAGATCCTAAACCCTTTGCTCTTGCTCTGCAGACGAGGAATACACCAACTGGTACAAAATATACTTCACTTGTGGAAAAGGGGCAAGAAAGTGTCTGCAGCAGCTTCTCTGCTTGCTGAAAACACAGGGAACAAACAGGGTTTGTGTCTTGAGAAAACCAACACAGCAACAGCAAAGCACAGTGTTCTACATATCTCTTCCAAGGAAATCAAGCAATTTAGGTCCTAAAACCTTTGCTCTTGCTCTGCAGACAAGGAATACACCAACTGGTACAAAATATACTTCACTTGTGGAAAAGGGGCAAGAAAGTGTCTGCAGCAGCTTCTCTGCTTGCTGAAAACACAGGGAACAAACAGGGTTTGTGTCTTTAGAAAACCAACACAGCAACAGCAAAGCATAGTGTTCTACATAGCTCTTCCATGGAAAACAAGCAATTTAGATCCTAAAACCTTTGCTCTTGCTCTGCAGACGAGGAATACACCAACTGGTACAAAAATATACTTCACTTGTGGAAAAGGGGCAAGAAAGTGTCTGCAGCAGCTTCTCTGCTTGCTGAAAACACAGGGAACAAACAGGGTTTGTGTCTTGAGAAAACCAACACAGCAACAGCAAAGCACAGTGTTCTACATATCTCTTCCAAGGAAATCAAGCAATTTAGGTCCTAAAACCTTTGCTCCTGCTCTCCAGACGAGGAATACACCAACTGGTACAAAATATACGTCAGTAGTGGAGAAAGCAGGTACGTGTCTTCAAGAGCTTCTCTGCTCGCTGCAAGTACAGAGAACAAACAGGGTTTGTTTCTTGAGAAAACCAACACAGCAACAGCAAAGCATAGTGTTCTACAGAGCTCTTCCATGGAAATCAAGCAATTTAGGTCCTAACACATTTGCTCTTGCTTTGCAGACGAGGAACACACCAACTGGTACAAAATATACTTCACTTGTAAAAAGGGGCAAGAAAGTGTCTGCAGCAGCTTCTCTGCTTGCTGCAAACACAGACAACCAACAGGACTTGTGTCTTGAGAAAACCAACACAGCAACAGCAAAGCATAGTGTTCTACAGAGCTCTTCCATGGAAAACAAGCAATTTAGATCCTAAAACCTTTGCTCTTGCTCTGCAGAAGAGGAATACACCAACTGGTACAAAAATATACTTCACTTGTGGAAAAGGGGCAAGAAAGTGTCTGCAGCAGCTTTTCTGCTCGCTGGAAACACATACAACCAACAAGACTTGTGTCTTGAGAAAACCAACACAGCAACAGCAAAGCATAGTGTTCTACAGAGCTCTTCCATGGAAATCAAGCAATTTTAGTCCTAAAACCTTTGCTCTTGCTTTGCAGACGAGGAACACACCAACTGGTACAAAATATACGTCAGTAGTGGAGAAAGCAGGTACGTGTCTTCAAGAGCTTCTCTGCTTGCTGAAAACACAGGGAACAAACAGGGCTTGTGTGTTTAGAAAACCAACACAGCAACAGCAAAGCATAGTGTTCTTAATAGCTCTTCCAATGAAATCAAGCAATTTAGGTCCTAAAACCTTTGATCCGTCTCTGCAGACGAGGAAACACACCAACTGGTACAAAATATACTTCACTTGTGAAAAAGGGGCAAGAAAGTGTCTGCAGCAGCTTCTCTGCTTGCTGCAAACACAGACAACCAACAGGACTTGTGTCTTGAGAAAAACAACACAGCAACAGCAAAGCATAGTGTTCTACAGAGCTCTTCCATGGAAAACAAGCAATTTAGATCCTAAAACCTTTGCTCTTGCTCTGCAGACGAGGAATACACAAACTGGTACAAAATATACTTCACTAGTGGAAAAGGAGCAAGAAAGTGTCTGCAGCAGCTTCTCTGCTTGCTGAAAACACAGAGAACAAACAGGGCTCTTGTGTCTTGAGAAAACAAACACAGCAACAGCAAAGCATAGTGTTCTACATAGCTCTTCCATGGAAAACAAGCAATTTAGATCCTAAAACCTTTGCTCTTGCTCTGCAGACGAGGAATACACCAACTGGTACAAAATATACTTCACTTGTGGAAAAGGGGCAAGAAAGTGTCTGCAGCAGCTTCTCTGCTTGCTGAAAACACAGGGAACAAACAGGGTTTGTGTCTTGAGAAAACCAACACAGCAACAGCAAAGCACAGTGTTCTACATATCTCTTCCAAGGAAATCAAGCAATTTAGGTCCTAAAACCTTTGCTCTTGCTCTGCAGACAAGGAATACACCAACTGGTACAAAATATACTTCACTTGTGGAAAAGGGGCAAGAAAGTGTCTGCAGCAGCTTCTCTGCTTGCTGAAAACACAGGGAACAAACAGGGTTTGTGTCTTTAGAAAACCAACACAGCAACAGCAAAGCATAGTGTTCTACATAGCTCTTCCATGGAAAACAAGCAATTTAGATCCTAAAACCTTTGCTCTTGCTCTGCAGACGAGGAATACACCAACTGGTACAAAATATACTTCACTTGTGGAAAAGGGGCAAGAAAGTGTCTGCAGCAGCTTCTCTGCTTGCTGAAAACACAGGGAACAAACAGGGTTTGTGTCTTGACAAAACCAACACAGCAACAGCAAAGCACAGTGTTCTACATATCTCTTCCAAGGAAATCAAGCAATTTAGGTCCTAAAACCTTTGCTCCTGCTCTCCAGACGAGGAATACACCAACTGGTACAAAATATACTTCACTAGTGGAAAAGGAGCAAGAAAGTGTCTGCAGCAGCTTCTCTGCTTGCTGAAAACACAGAGAACAAACAGGGTTTGTGTCTTTAGAAAACCAACACAGCAACAGCAAAGCATAGTGTTCTACATAGCTCTTCCATGGAAAACAAGCAATTTAGATCCTAAAACCTTTGCTCTTGCTCTGCAGACGAGGAATACACCAACTGGTACAAAATATACTTCACTAGTGGAAAAGGAGCAAGAAAGTGTCTGCAGCAGCTTCTCTGCTTGCTGAAAACACAGACAACCAACAGGACTTGTGTCTTGAGAAAACCAACACAGCAACAGCAAAGCATAGAGTTCTACAGAGCTCTTCCATGGAAATCAAGCAATTTTAGTCCTAAAACCTTTGCTCTTGCTCTGCAGAAGAGGAATACACCAACTGGTAGAAAATATACTTCACTTGTGGAAAAGGGGCAAGAAAGTGTCTGCAGCAGCTTTTCTGCTCGCTGGAAACACATACAACCAACAAGACTTGTGTCTTGAGAAAACCAACACAGTAACAGCAAAGCATAGTGTTCTACAGAGCTCTTCCATGGAAATCAAGCAATTTTAGTCCTAAAACCTTTGCTCTTGCTTTGCAGACGAGGAACACACCAACTGGTACAAAATATACGTCAGTAGTGGAGAAAGCAGGTACGTGTCTTCAAGAGCTTCTCTGCTTGCTGAAAACACAGGGAACAAACAGGGCTTGTGTGTTTAGAAAACCAACACAGCAACAGCAAAGCATAGTGTTCTTAATAGCTCTTCCAATGAAATCAAGCAATTTAAGTCCTAAAACCTTTGATCCGTCTCTGCAGACGAGGAACACACCAACTGGTACAAAATATACTTCACTTGTGAAAAAGGGGCAAGAAAGTGTCTGCAGCAGCTTCTCTGCTTGCTGCAAACACAGACAACCAACAGGACTTGTGTCTTGAGAAAACCAACACAGCAACAGCAAAGCATAGTGTTCTACAGAGCTCTTCCATGGAAAACAAGCAATTTAGATCCTAAAAACCTTTGCTCTTGCTCTGCAGACGAGGAATACACAAACTGGTACAAAATATACTTCACTAGTGGAAAAGGAGCAAGAAAGTGTCTGCAGCAGCTTCTCTGCTTGCTGAAAAACACAGAGAACAAACAGGGCTTGTGTCTTGAGAAAACAAACACAGCAACAGCAAAGCATAGTGTTCTACATAGCTCTTCCATGGAAAACAAGCAATTTAGATCCTAAAACCTTTGCTCTTGCTCTGCAGACGAGGGAATACACCAACTGGTACAAAATATACTTCACTTGTGGAAAAGGGGCAAGAAAGTGTCTGCAGCAGCTTCTCTGCTTGCTGAAAACACAGGGAACAAACAGGGTTTGTGTCTTGAGAAAACCAACACAGCAACAGCAAAGCACAGTGTTCTACATATCTCTTCCAAGGAAATCAAGCAATTTAGGTCCTAAAACCTTTGCTCTTGCTCTGCAGACAAGGAATACACCAACTGGTACAAAATATACTTCACTTGTGGAAAAGGGGCAAGAAAGTGTCTGCAGCAGCTTCTCTGCTTGCTGAAAACACAGGGAACAAACAGGGTTTGTGTCTTTAGAAAACCAACACAGCAACAGCAAAGCATAGTGTTCTACATAGCTCTTCCATGGAAAACAAGCAATTTAGATCCTAAAACCTTTGCTCTTGCTCTGCAGACGAGGAATACACCAACTGGTACAAAATATACTTCACTTGTGGAAAAGGGGCAAGAAAGTGTCTGCAGCAGCTTTTCTGCTCGCTGGAAACACATACAACCAACAAGACTTGTGTCTTGAGAAAACCAACACAGTAACAGCAAAGCATAGTGTTCTACAGAGCTCTTCCATGGAAATCAAGCAATTTTAGTCCTAAAACCTTTGCTCTTGCTTTGCAGACGAGGAACACACCAACTGGTACAAAATATACGTCAGTAGTGGAGAAAGCAGGTACGTGTCTTCAAGAGCTTCTCTGCTTGCTGAAAACACAGGGAACAAACAGGGCTTGTGTGTTTAGAAAACCAACACAGCAACAGCAAAGCATAGTGTTCTTAATAGCTCTTCCAATGAAATCAAGCAATTTAGGTCCTAAAACCTTTGATCCGTCTCTGCAGACGAGGAACACACCAACTGGTACAAAATATACTTCACTTGTGAAAAAGGGGCAAGAAAGTGTCTGCAGCAGCTTCTCTGCTTGCTGCAAACACAGACAACCAACAGGACTTGTGTCTCTAGAAAACCAACACAGCAACAGCAAAGCATAGTGTTCTACAGAGCTCTTCCATGGAAAACAAGCAATTTAGATCCTAAAACCTTTGCTCTTGCTCTGCAGACGAGGAATACACAAACTGGTACAAAATATACTTCACTAGTGGAAAAGGAGCAAGAAAGTGTCTGCAGCAGCTTCTCTGCTTGCTGAAAACACAGAGAACAAACAGGGCTTGTGTCTTGAGAAAACAAACACAGCAACAGCAAAGCATAGTGTTCTACATAGCTCTTCCATGGAAAACAAGCAATTTAGATCCTAAAACCTTTGCTCTTGCTCTGCAGACGAGGAATACACCAACTGGTACAAAATATACTTCACTTGTGGAAAAGGGGCAAGAAAGTGTCTGCAGCAGCTTCTCTGCTTGCTGAAAACACAGGGAACAAACAGGGTTTGTGTCTTGAGAAAACCAACACAGCAACAGCAAAGCACAGTGTTCTACATATCTCTTCCAAGGAAATCAAGCAATTTAGGTCCTAAAACCTTTGCTCTTGCTCTGCAGACAAGGAATACACCAACTGGTACAAAATATACTTCACTTGTGGAAAAGGGGCAAGAAAGTGTCTGCAGCAGCTTCTCTGCTTGCTGAAAACACAGGGAACAAACAGGGTTTGTGTCTTTAGAAAACCAACACAGCAACAGCAAAGCATAGTGTTCTACATAGCTCTTCCATGGAAAACAAGCAATTTAGATCCTAAAACCTTTGCTCTTGCTCTGCAGACGAGGAATACACCAACTGGTACAAAATATACTTCACTTGTGGAAAAGGGGCAAGAAAGTGTCTGCAGCAGCTTCTCTGCTTGCTGAAAACACAGGGAACAAACAGGGTTTGTGTCTTGACAAAACCAAAACAGCAACAGCAAAGCACAGTGTTCTACATATCTCTTCCAAGGAAATCAAGCAATTTAGGTCCTAAAACCTTTGCTCCTGCTCTCCAGACGAGGAATACACCAACTGGTACAAAATATACTTCACTAGTGGAAAAGGAGCAAGAAAGTGTCTGCAGCAGCTTCTCTGCTTGCTGAAAACACAGAGAACAAACAGGGTTTGTGTCTTTAGAAAACCAACACAGCAACAGCAAAGCATAGTGTTCTACATAGCTCTTCCATGGAAAACAAGCAATTTAGATCCTAAAACCTTTGCTCTTGCTCTGCAGACGAGGAATACACCAACTGGTACAAAATATACTTCACTTGTGGAAAAGGGGCAAGAAAGTTTCTGCAGCAGCTTCTCTGCTTGCTGAAAACACAGGGAACAAACAGGGTTTGTGTCTTGAGAAAACCAACACAGCAACAGCAAAGCACAGTGTTCTACATATCTCTTCCATGGAAATCAAGCAATTTAAGTCCTAAAACCTTTGCTCTTGCTTTGCAGACGAGGAACACACCAACTGGTACAAAATATACTTCACATGTGAAAAAGGGGCAAGAAAGTGTCTGCAGCAGCTTCTCTGCTTGCTGAAAACACAGGGAACAAACAGGGTTTGTGTCTTGAGAAAACCAACACAGCAACAGCAAAGCATAGTGTTCTACATAGCTCTTCCATGGAAAACAAGCAATTTAGATCCTAAAACCTTTGCTCTTGCTCTGCAGACGAGGAATACACCAACTGGTACAAAATATACTTCACTTGTGGAAAAGGGGCAAGAAAGTTTCTGCAGCAGCTTCTCTGCTTGCTGAAAACACAGGGAACAAACAGGGTTTGTGTCTTGAGAAAACCAACACAGCAACAGCAAAGCACAGTGTTCTACATATCTCTTCCAAGGAAATCAAGCAATTTAGGTCCTAAAACCTTTGCTCTTGCTCTGCAGACAAGGAATACACCAACTGGTACAAAATATACTTCACTTGTGGAAAAGGGGCAAGAAAGTGTCTGCAGCAGCTTCTCTGCTTGCTGAAAACACAGGGAACAAACAGGGTTTGTGTCTTTAGAAAACCAACACAGCAACAGCAAAGCATAGTGTTCTACATAGCTCTTCCATGGAAAACAAGCAATTTAGATCCTAAAACCTTTGCTCTTGCTCTGCAGACGAGGAATACACCAACTGGTACAAAATATACTTCACTTGTGGAAAAGGGGCAAGAAAGTGTCTGCAGCAGCTTCTCTGCTTGCTGAAAACACAGGGAACAAACAGGGTTTGTGTCTTGAGAAAACAAACACAGCAACAGCAAAGCACAGTGTTCTACATATCTCTTCCAAGGAAATCAAGCAATTTAGGTCCTAAAACCTTTGCTCCTGCTCTCCAGACGAGGAATACACCAACTGGTACAAAATATACGTCAGTAGTGGAGAAAGCAGGTACGTGTCTTCAAGAGCTTCTCTGCTCGCTGCATATACAGAGAACAAACAGGGTTTGTTTCTTGAGAAAACCAACACAGCAACAGCAAAGCATAGTGTTCTACAGAGCTCTTCCATGGAAAACAAGCAATTTAGATCCTAAAACCTTTGCTGTTGCTCTGCAGAAGAGGAATACACCAACTGGTACAAAATATACTTCACTTGTGGAAAAGGGGCAAGAAAGTGTCTGCAGCAGCTTTTCTGCTCGCTGGAAAACACATACAACCAACAAGACTTGTGTCTTGAGAAAACCAACACAGTAACAGCAAAGCATAGTGTTCTACAGAGCTCTTCCATGGAAATCAAGCAATTTTAGTCCTAAAACCTTTGCTCTTGCTTTGCAGACGAGGAACACACCAACTGGTACAAATATACGTCAGTAGTGGAGAAAGCAGGTACGTGTCTTCAAGAGCTTCTCTGCTTGCTGAAAACACAGGGAACAAACAGGGCTTGTGTGTTTAGAAAACCAACACAGCAACAGCAAAGCATAGTGTTCTTAATAGCTCTTCCAATGAAATCAAGCAATTTAGGTCCTAAAACCTTTGATCCGTCTCTGCGACGAGGAACACACCAACTGGTACAAAATATACTTCACTTGTGAAAAAGGGGCAAGAAAGTGTCTGCAGCAGCTTCTCTGCTTGCTGCAAACACAGACAACCAACAGGACTTGTGTCCTTGAGAAAACCAACACAGCAACAGCAAAGCATAGTGTTCTACAGAGCTCTTCCATGGAAAACAAGCAATTTAGATCCTAAAACCTTTGCTCTTGCTCTGCAGACGAGGAATACACAAACTGGTACAAAATATACTTCACTAGTGGAAAAGGAGCAAGAAAGTGTCTGCAGCAGCTTCTCTGCTTGCTGAAAACACAGAGAACAAACAGGGCTTGTGTCTTGAGAAAACAAACACAGCAACAGCAAAGCATAGTGTTCTACATAGCTCTTCCATGGAAAATAAGCAATTTAGATCCTAAAACCTTTGCTCTTGCTCTCCAGACGAGGAATACACCAACTGGTACAAAAATATACGTCAGTAGTGGAGAAAGCAGGTACGTGTCTTCAAGAGCTTCTCTGCTCGCTGCAAGTACAGAGAACAAACAGGGTTTGTTTCTTGAGAAAACCAACACAGCAACAGCAAAGCATAGTGTTTTTACATAGCTCTTCCATGGAAAACAAGCAATTTAGATCCTAACACCTTTGCTCTTGCTCTGCAGACGAGGAATACACCAACTGGTACAAAATATACTTCACTTGTGGAAAAGGGGCAAGAAAGTGTCTGCAGCAGCTTCTCTGCTTGCTGAAAACACAGGGAACAAACAGGGTTTGTGTCTTGAGAAAACCAACACAGCAACAGCAAAGCACAGTGTTCTACATATCTCTTCCAAGGAAATCAAGCAATTTAGATTTTAAAACCTTTGCTCTTGCTCTGCAGACAAGGAATACACCAACTGGTACAAAATATACTTCACTTGTGGAAAAGGGGCAAGAAAGTGTCTGCAGCAGCTTCTCTGCTTGCTGAAAACACAGGGAACAAACAGGGTTTGTGTCTTTAGAAAACCAACACAGCAACAGCAAAGCATAGTGTTCTACAGAGCTCTTCCATGGAAATCAAGCAATTTTAGTCCTAAAACCTTTGCTCTTGCTTTGCAGACGAGGAACACACCAACTGGTACAAAATATACGTCAGTAGTGGAGAAAGCAGGTACGTGTCTTCAAGAGCTTCTCTGCTTGCTGAAAACACAGGGAACAAACAGGGCTTGTGTGTTTAGAAAACCAACACAGCAACAGCAAAGCATAGTGTTCTTAATAGCTCTTCCAATGAAATCAAGCAATTTAGGTCCTAAAACCTTTGATCCGTCTCTGCAGACGAGGAACACACCAACTGGTACAAAATATACTTCACTTGTGGAAAAGGGGCAAGAAAGTGTCTGCAGCAGCTTCTCTGCTTGCTGAAAACACAGGGAACAAACAGGGTTTGTGTCTTGACAAAACCAACACAGCAACAGCAAAGCACAGTGTTCTACATATCTCTTCCAAGGAAATCAAGCAATTTAGGTCCTAAAACCTTTGCTCCTGCTCTCCAGACGAGGAATACACCAACTGGTACAAAATATACTTCACTAGTGGAAAAGGAGCAAGAAAGTGTCTGCAGCAGCTTCTCTGCTTGCTGAAAACACAGAGAACAAACAGGGTTTGTGTCTTTAGAAAACCAACACAGCAACAGCAAAGCATAGTGTTCTACATAGCTCTTCCATGGAAAACAAGCAATTTAGATCCTAAAACCTTTGCTCTTGCTCTGCAGACGAGGAATACACCAACTGGTACAAAATATACTTCACTTGTGGAAAAGGGGCAAGAAAGTGTCTGCAGCAGCTTCTCTGCTTGCTGAAAACACAGGGAACAAACAGGGTTTGTGTCTTTAGAAAACCAACACAGCAACAGCAAAGCATAGTGTTCTACATAGCTCTTCCATGGAAAACAAGCAATTTAGATCCTAAACCCTTTGCTCTTGCTCTGCAGACGAGGAATACACCAACTGGTACAAAATATACTTCACTTGTGGAAAAGGGGCAAGAAAGTGTCTGCAGCAGCTTCTCTGCTTGCTGAAAACACAGGGAACAAACAGGGTTTGTGTCTTGAGAAAACCAACACAGCAACAGCAAAGCACAGTGTTCTACATATCTCTTCCAAGGAAATCAAGCAATTTAGGTCCTAAAACCTTTGCTCTTGCTCTGCAGACAAGGAATACACCAACTGGTACAAAATATACTTCACTTGTGGAAAAGGGGCAAGAAAGTGTCTGCAGCAGCTTCTCTGCTTGCTGAAAACACAGGGAACAAACAGGGTTTGTGTCTTGAGAAAACCAACACAGCAACAGCAAAGCATAGTGTTCTACATAGCTCTTCCATGGAAAACAAGCAATTTAGATCCTAAAACCTTTGCTCTTGCTCTGCAGACGAGGAATACACCAACTGGTACAAAATATACTTCACTTGTGGAAAAGGGGCAAGAAAGTTTCTGCAGCAGCTTCTCTGCTTGCTGAAAACACAGGGAACAAACAGGGTTTGTGTCTTGAGAAAACCAACACAGCAACAGCAAAGCACAGTGTTCTACATATCTCTTCCAAGGAAATCAAGCAATTTAGGTCCTAAAACCTTTGCTCTTGCTCTGCAGACAAGGAATACACCAACTGGTACAAAATATACTTCACTTGTGGAAAAGGGGCAAGAAAGTGTCTGCAGCAGCTTCTCTGCTTGCTGAAAACACAGGGAACAAACAGGGTTTGTGTCTTTAGAAAACCAACACAGCAACAGCAAAGCATAGTGTTCTACATAGCTCTTCCATGGAAAACAAGCAATTTAGATCCTAAAACCTTTGCTCTTGCTCTGCAGACGAGGAATACACCAACTGGTACAAAATATACTTCACTTGTGGAAAAGGGGCAAGAAAGTGTCTGCAGCAGCTTCTCTGCTTGCTGAAAACACAGGGAACAAACAGGGTTTGTGTCTTGAGAAAACAAACACAGCAACAGCAAAGCACAGTGTTCTACATATCTCTTCCAAGGAAATCAAGCAATTTAGGTCCTAAAACCTTTGCTCCTGCTCTCCAGACGAGGAATACACCAACTGGTACAAAATATACGTCAGTAGTGGAGAAAGCAGGTACGTGTCTTCAAGAGCTTCTCTGCTCGCTGCATATACAGAGAACAAACAGGGTTTGTTTCTTGAGAAAACCAACACAGCAACAGCAAAGCATAGTGTTCTACAGAGCTCTTCCATGGAAAACAAGCAATTTAGATCCTAAAACCTTTGCTGTTGCTCTGCAGAAGAGGAATACACCAACTGGTACAAAATATACTTCACTTGTGGAAAAGGGGCAAGAAAGTGTCTGCAGCAGCTTTTCTGCTCGCTGGAAACACATACAACCAACAAGACTTGTGTCTTGAGAAAACCAACACAGTAACAGCAAAGCATAGTGTTCTACAGAGCTCTTCCATGGAAATCAAGCAATTTTAGTCCTAAAACCTTTGCTCTTGCTTTGCAGACGAGGAACACACCAACTGGTACAAAATATACGTCAGTAGTGGAGAAAGCAGGTACGTGTCTTCAAGAGCTTCTCTGCTTGCTGAAAACACAGGGAACAAACAGGGCTTGTGTGTTTAGAAAACCAACACAGCAACAGCAAAGCATAGTGTTCTTAATAGCTCTTCCAATGAAATCAAGCAATTTAGGTCCTAAAACCTTTGATCCGTCTCTGCAGACGAGGAACACACCAACTGGTACAAAATATACTTCACTTGTGAAAAAGGGGCAAGAAAGTGTCTGCAGCAGCTTCTCTGCTTGCTGCAAACACAGACAACCAACAGGACTTGTGTCTTGAGAAAACCAACACAGCAACAGCAAAGCATAGTGTTCTACAGAGCTCTTCCATGGAAAACAAGCAATTTAGATCCTAAAACCTTTGCTCTTGCTCTGCAGACGAGGAATACACAAACTGGTACAAAATATACTTCACTAGTGGAAAAGGAGCAAGAAAGTGTCTGCAGCAGCTTCTCTGCTTGCTGAAAACACAGAGAACAAACAGGGCTTGTGTCTTGAGAAAACAAACACAGCAACAGCAAAGCATAGTGTTCTACATAGCTCTTCCATGGAAAATAAGCAATTTAGATCCTAAAACCTTTGCTCTTGCTCTCCAGACGAGGAATACACCAACTGGTACAAAATATACGTCAGTAGTGGAGAAAGCAGGTACGTGTCTTCAAGAGCTTCTCTGCTCGCTGCAAGTACAGAGAACAAACAGGGTTTGTTTCTTGAGAAAACCAACACAGCAACAGCAAAGCATAGTGTTTTACATAGCTCTTCCATGGAAAACAAGCAATTTAGATCCTAACACCTTTGCTCTTGCTCTGCAGACGAGGAATACACCAACTGGTACAAAATATACTTCACTTGTGGAAAAGGGGCAAGAAAGTGTCTGCAGCAGCTTCTCTGCTTGCTGAAAACACAGGGAACAAACAGGGTTTGTGTCTTGAGAAAACCAACACAGCAACAGCAAAGCACAGTGTTCTACATATCTCTTCCAAGGAAATCAAGCAATTTAGATTTTAAAACCTTTGCTCTTGCTCTGCAGACAAGGAATACACCAACTGGTACAAAATATACTTCACTTGTGGAAAAGGGGCAAGAAAGTGTCTGCAGCAGCTTCTCTGCTTGCTGAAAACACAGGGAACAAACAGGGTTTGTGTCTTTAGAAAACCAACACAGCAACAGCAAAGCATAGTGTTCTACAGAGCTCTTCCATGGAAATCAAGCAATTTTAGTCCTAAAACCTTTGCTCTTGCTTTGCAGACGAGGAACACACCAACTGGTACAAAATATACGTCAGTAGTGGAGAAAGCAGGTACGTGTCTTCAAGAGCTTCTCTGCTTGCTGAAAACACAGGGAACAAACAGGGCTTGTGTGTTTAGAAAACCAACACAGCAACAGCAAAGCATAGTGTTCTTAATAGCTCTTCCAATGAAATCAAGCAATTTAGGTCCTAAAACCTTTGATCCGTCTCTGCAGACGAGGAACACACCAACTGGTACAAAATATACTTCACTTGTGGAAAAGGGGCAAGAAAGTGTCTGCAGCAGCTTCTCTGCTTGCTGAAAACACAGGGAACAAACAGGGTTTGTGTCTTGACAAAACCAACACAGCAACAGCAAAGCACAGTGTTCTACATATCTCTTCCAAGGAAATCAAGCAATTTAGGTCCTAAAACCTTTGCTCCTGCTCTCCAGACGAGGAATACACCAACTGGTACAAAATATACTTCACTAGTGGAAAAGGAGCAAGAAAGTGTCTGCAGCAGCTTCTCTGCTTGCTGAAAACACAGAGAACAAACAGGGTTTGTGTCTTTAGAAAACCAACACAGCAACAGCAAAGCATAGTGTTCTACATAGCTCTTCCATGGAAAACAAGCAATTTAGATCCTAAAACCTTTGCTCTTGCTCTGCAGACGAGGAATACACCAACTGGTACAAAATATACTTCACTTGTGGAAAAGGGGCAAGAAAGTGTCTGCAGCAGCTTCTCTGCTTGCTGAAAACACAGGGAACAAACAGGGTTTGTGTCTTTAGAAAACCAACACAGCAACAGCAAAGCATAGTGTTCTACATAGCTCTTCCATGGAAAACAAGCAATTTAGATCCTAAACCCTTTGCTCTTGCTCTGCAGACGAGGAATACACCAACTGGTACAAAATATACTTCACTTGTGGAAAAGGGGCAAGAAAGTGTCTGCAGCAGCTTCTCTGCTTGCTGAAAACACAGGGAACAAACAGGGTTTGTGTCTTGAGAAAACCAACACAGCAACAGCAAAGCACAGTGTTCTACATATCTCTTCCAAGGAAATCAAGCAATTTAGGTCCTAAAACCTTTGCTCTTGCTCTGCAGACAAGGAATACACCAACTGGTACAAAATATACTTCACTTGTGGAAAAGGGGCAAGAAAGTGTCTGCAGCAGCTTCTCTGCTTGCTGAAAACACAGGGAACAAACAGGGTTTGTGTCTTTAGAAAACCAACACAGCAACAGCAAAGCATAGTGTTCTACATAGCTCTTCCATGGAAAACAAGCAATTTAGATCCTAAAACCTTTGCTCTTGCTCTGCAGACGAGGAATACACCAACTGGTACAAAATATACTTCACTTGTGGAAAAGGGGCAAGAAAGTGTCTGCAGCAGCTTCTCTGCTTGCTGAAAACACAGGGAACAAACAGGGTTTGTGTCTTGAGAAAACCAACACAGCAACAGCAAAGCACAGTGTTCTACATATCTCTTCCAAGGAAATCAAGCAATTTAGGTCCTAAAACCTTTGCTCCTGCTCTCCAGACGAGGAATACACCAACTGGTACAAAATATACGTCAGTAGTGGAGAAAGCAGGTACGTGTCTTCAAGAGCTTCTCTGCTCGCTGCAAGTACAGAGAACAAACAGGGTTTGTTTCTTGAGAAAACCAACACAGCAACAGCAAAGCATAGTGTTCTACAGAGCTCTTCCATGGAAATCAAGCAATTTAGGTCCTAACACATTTGCTCTTGCTTTGCAGACGAGGAACACACCAACTGGTACAAAATATACTTCACTTGTAAAAAGGGGCAAGAAAGTGTCTGCAGCAGCTTCTCTGCTTGCTGCAAACACAGACAACCAACAGGACTTGTGTCTTGAGAAAAACAACACAGCAACAGCAAAGCATAGTGTTCTACAGAGCTCTTCCATGGAAAACAAGCAATTTAGATCCTAAAACCTTTGCTCTTGCTCTGCAGACGAGGAATACACCAACTGGTACAAAATATACTTCACTTGTGGAAAAGGGGCAAGAAAGTGTCTGCAGCAGCTTTTCTGCTCGCTGGAAACACATACAACCAACAAGACTTGTGTCTTGAGAAAACCAACACAGCAACAGCAAAGCATAGTGTTCTACAGAGCTCTTCCATGGAAATCAAGCAATTTTAGTCCTAAAACCTTTGCTCTTGCTTTGCAGACGAGGAACACACCAACTGGTACAAAATATACGTCAGTAGTGGAGAAAGCAGGTACGTGTCTTCAAGAGCTTCTCTGCTTGCTGAAAACACAGGGAACAAACAGGGCTTGTGTGTTTAGAAAACCAACACAGCAACAGCAAAGCATAGTGTTCTTAATAGCTCTTCCAATGAAATCAAGCAATTTAGGTCCTAAAACCTTTGATCCGTCTCTGCAGACGAGGAACACACCAACTGGTACAAAATATACTTCACTTGTGAAAAAGGGGCAAGAAAGTGTCTGCAGCAGCTTCTCTGCTTGCTGCAAACACAGACAACCAACAGGACTTGTGTCTTGAGAAAAACAACACAGCAACAGCAAAGCATAGTGTTCTACAGAGCTCTTCCATGGAAAACAAGCAATTTAGATCCTAAAACCTTTGCTCTTGCTCTGCAGACGAGGAATACACAAACTGGTACAAAATATACTTCACTAGTGGAAAAGGAGCAAGAAAGTGTCTGCAGCAGCTTCTCTGCTTGCTGAAAACACAGAGAACAAACAGGGCTTGTGTCTTGAGAAAACAAACACAGCAACAGCAAAGCATAGTGTTCTACATAGCTCTTCCATGGAAAACAAGCAATTTAGATCCTAAAACCTTTGCTCTTGCTCTGCAGACGAGGAATACACCAACTGGTACAAAATATACTTCACTTGTGGAAAAGGGGCAAGAAAGTGTCTGCAGCAGCTTCTCTGCTTGCTGAAAACACAGGGAACAAACAGGGTTTGTGTCTTGAGAAAACCAACACAGCAACAGCAAAGCACAGTGTTCTACATATCTCTTCCAAGGAAATCAAGCAATTTAGGTCCTAAAACCTTTGCTCTTGCTCTGCAGACAAGGAATACACCAACTGGTACAAAATATACTTCACTTGTGGAAAAGGGGCAAGAAAGTGTCTGCAGCAGCTTCTCTGCTTGCTGAAAACACAGGGAACAAACAGGGTTTGTGTCTTTAGAAAACCAACACAGCAACAGCAAAGCATAGTGTTCTACATAGCTCTTCCATGGAAAACAAGCAATTTAGATCCTAAAACCTTTGCTCTTGCTCTGCAGACAAGGAATACACCAACTGGTACAAAATATACTTCACTTGTGGAAAAGGGGCAAGAAAGTGTCTGCAGCAGCTTCTCTGCTTGCTGAAAACACAGGGAACAAACAGGGTTTGTGTCTTGACAAAACCAACACAGCAACAGCAAAGCACAGTGTTCTACATATCTCTTCCAAGGAAATCAAGCAATTTAGGTCCTAAAACCTTTGCTCCTGCTCTCCAGACGAGGAATACACCAACTGGTACAAAATATACTTCACTAGTGGAAAAGGAGCAAGAAAGTGTCTGCAGCAGCTTCTCTGCTTGCTGAAAACACAGAGAACAAACAGGGTTTGTGTCTTTAGAAAACCAACACAGCAACAGCAAAGCATAGTGTTCTACATAGCTCTTCCATGGAAAACAAGCAATTTAGATCCTAAAACCTTTGCTCTTGCTCTGCAGACGAGGAATACACCAACTGGTACAAAATATACTTCACTTGTGGAAAAGGGGCAAGAAAGTGTCTGCAGCAGCTTCTCTGCTTGCTGAAAACACAGGGAACAAACAGGGTTTGTGTCTTGAGAAAACCAACACAGCAACAGCAAAGCACAGTGTTCTACATATCTCTTCCATGGAAATCAAGCAATTTAAGTCCTAAAACCTTTGCTCTTGCTTTGCAGACGAGGAACACACCAACTGGTACAAAATATACTTCACTTGTGAAAAAGGGGCAAGAAAGTGTCTGCAGCAGCTTCTCTGCTTGCTGAAAACACAGGGAACAAACAGGGTTTGTGTCTTGAGAAAACCAACACAGCAACAGCAAAGCATAGTGTTCTACATAGCTCTTCCATGGAAAACAAGCAATTTAGATCCTAAAACCTTTGCTCTTGCTCTGCAGACGAGGAATACACAAACTGGTACAAAATATACTTCACTAGTGGAAAAGGAGCAAGAAAGTGTCTGCAGCAGCTTCTCTGCTTGCTGAAAACACAGAGAACAAACAGGGCTTGTGTCTTGAGAAAACCAACACAGTAACACAAAGCACAGTGTTCTACATATCTCTTCCAAGGAAATCAAGCAATTTAGGTCCTAAAACCTTTGCTCCTGCTCTCCAGACGAGGAATACACCAACTGGTACAAAATATACGTCAGTAGTGGAGAAAGCAGGTACGTGTCTTCAAGAGCTTCTCTGCTTGCTGAAAACACAGGGAACAAACAGGGTTTGTGTCTTTAGAAAACCAACACAGCAACAGCAAAGCATAGTGTTCTACATAGCTCTTCCATGGAAAACAAGCAATTTAGATCCTAAAACCTTTGCTCTTGCTCTGCAGACGAGGAATACACCAACTGGTACAAAATATACTTCACTTGTGGAAAAGGGGCAAGAAAGTGTCTGCAGCAGCTTCTCTGCTTGCTGAAAACACAGGGAACAAACAGGGTTTGTGTCTTGAGAAAACCAACACAGCAACAGCAAAGCACAGTGTTCTACATATCTCTTCCAAGGAAATCAAGCAATTTAGGTCCTAAAACCTTTGCTCCTGCTCTCCAGACGAGGAATACACCAACTGGTACAAAATATACGTCAGTAGTGGAGAAAGCAGGTACGTGTCTTCAAGAGCTTCTCTGCTCGCTGCAAGTACAGAGAACAAACAGGGTTTGTTTCTTGAGAAAACCAACACAGCAACAGCAAAGCATAGTGTTCTACAGAGCTCTTCCATGGAAATCAAGCAATTTAGGTCCTGACACATTTGCTCTTGCTTTGCAGACGAGGAACACACCAACTGGTACAAAATATACTTCACTTGTAAAAAGGGGCAAGAAAGTGTCTGCAGCAGCTTCTCTGCTTGCTGCAAACACAGACAACCAACAGGACTTGTGTCTTGAGAAAACCAACACAGCAACAGCAAAGCATAGAGTTCTACAGAGCTCTTCCATGGAAATCAAGCAATTTTAGTCCTAAAACCTTTGCTCTTGCTCTGCAGAAGAGGAATACACCAACTGGTAGAAAATATACTTCACTTGTGGAAAAGGGGCAAGAAAGTGTCTGCAGCAGCTTTTCTGCTCGCTGGAAACACATACAACCAACAAGACTTGTGTCTTGAGAAAACCAACACAGTAACAGCAAAGCATAGTGTTCTACAGAGCTCTTCCATGGAAATCAAGCAATTTTAGTCCTAAAACCTTTGCTCTTGCTTTGCAGACGAGGAACACACCAACTGGTACAAAATATACGTCAGTAGTGGAGAAAGCAGGTACGTGTCTTCAAGAGCTTCTCTGCTTGCTGAAAACACAGGGAACAAACAGGGCTTGTGTGTTTAGAAAACCAACACAGCAACAGCAAAGCATAGTGTTCTTAATAGCTCTTCCAATGAAATCAAGCAATTTAAGTCCTAAAACCTTTGATCCGTCTCTGCAGACGAGGAACACACCAACTGGTACAAAATATACTTCACTTGTGAAAAAGGGGCAAGAAAGTGTCTGCAGCAGCTTCTCTGCTTGCTGCAAACACAGACAACCAACAGGACTTGTGTCTTGAGAAAACCAACACAGCAACAGCAAAGCATAGTGTTCTACAGAGCTCTTCCATGGAAAACAAGCAATTTAGATCCTAAAACCTTTGCTCTTGCTCTGCAGACGAGGAATACACAAACTGGTACAAAATATACTTCACTAGTGGAAAAGGAGCAAGAAAGTGTCTGCAGCAGCTTCTCTGCTTGCTGAAAACACAGAGAACAAACAGGGCTTGTGTCTTGAGAAAACAAACACAGCAACAGCAAAGCATAGTGTTCTACATAGCTCTTCCATGGAAAACAAGCAATTTAGATCCTAAAACCTTTGCTCTTGCTCTGCAGACGAGGAATACACACAACTGGTACAAAATATACTTCACTTGTGGAAAAGGGGCAAGAAAGTGTCTGCAGCAGCTTCTCTGCTTGCTGAAAACACAGGGAACAAACAGGGTTTGTGTCTTGAGAAAACCAACACAGCAACAGCAAAGCACAGTGTTCTACATATCTCTTCCAAGGAAATCAAGCAATTTAGGTCCTAAAACCTTTGCTCTTGCTCTGCAGACAAGGAATACACCAACTGGTACAAAATATACTTCACTTGTGGAAAAGGGGCAAGAAAGTGTCTGCAGCAGCTTCTCTGCTTGCTGAAAACACAGGGAACAAACAGGGTTTGTGTCTTTAGAAAACCAACACAGCAACAGCAAAGCATAGTGTTCTACATAGCTCTTCCATGGAAAACAAGCAATTTAGATCCTAAAACCTTTGCTCTTGCTCTGCAGACGAGGAATACACCAACTGGTACAAAATATACTTCACTTGTGGAAAAGGGGGCAAGAAAGTGTCTGCAGCAGCTTTTCTGCTCGCTGGAAACACATACAACCAACAAGACTTGTGTCTTGAGAAAACCAACACAGTAACAGCAAAGCATAGTGTTCTACAGAGCTCTTCCATGGAAATCAAGCAATTTTAGTCCTAAAACCTTTGCTCTTGCTTTGCAGACGAGGAACACACCAACTGGTACAAAATATACGTCAGTAGTGGAGAAAGCAGGTACGTGTCTTCAAGAGCTTCTCTGCTTGCTGAAAACACAGGGAACAAACAGGGCTTGTGTGTTTAGAAAACCAACACAGCAACAGCAAAGCATAGTGTTCTTAATAGCTCTTCCAATGAAATCAAGCAATTTAGGTCCTAAAACCTTTGATCCGTCTCTGCAGACGAGGAACACACCAACTGGTACAAAATATACTTCACTTGTGAAAAAGGGGCAAGAAAGTGTCTGCAGCAGCTTCTCTGCTTGCTGCAAACACAGACAACCAACAGGACTTGTGTCTCTAGAAAACCAACACAGCAACAGCAAAGCATAGTGTTCTACAGAGCTCTTCCATGGAAAACAAGCAATTTAGATCCTAAAACCTTTGCTCTTGCTCTGCAGACGAGGAATACACAAACTGGTACAAAATATACTTCACTAGTGGAAAAGGAGCAAGAAAGTGTCTGCAGCAGCTTCTCTGCTTGCTGAAAACACAGAGAACAAACAGGGCTTGTGTCTTGAGAAAACAAACACAGCAACAGCAAAGCATAGTGTTCTACATAGCTCTTCCATGGAAAACAAGCAATTTAGATCCTAAAACCTTTGCTCTTGCTCTGCAGACGAGGAATACACCAACTGGTACAAAATATACTTCACTTGTGGAAAAGGGGCAAGAAAGTGTCTGCAGCAGCTTCTCTGCTTGCTGAAAACACAGGGAACAAACAGGGTTTGTGTCTTGAGAAAACCAACACAGCAACAGCAAAGCACAGTGTTCTACATATCTCTTCCAAGGAAATCAAGCAATTTAGGTCCTAAAACCTTTGCTCTTGCTCTGCAGACAAGGAATACACCAACTGGTACAAAATATACTTCACTTGTGGAAAAGGGGCAAGAAAGTGTCTGCAGCAGCTTCTCTGCTTGCTGAAAACACAGGGAACAAACAGGGTTTGTGTCTTTAGAAAACCAACACAGCAACAGCAAAGCATAGTGTTCTACATAGCTCTTCCATGGAAAACAAGCAATTTAGATCCTAAAACCTTTGCTCTTGCTCTGCAGACGAGGAATACACCAACTGGTACAAAATATACTTCACTTGTGGAAAAGGGGCAAGAAAGTGTCTGCAGCAGCTTCTCTGCTTGCTGAAAACACAGGGAACAAACAGGGTTTGTGTCTTGACAAAACAAAACAGCAACAGCAAAGCACAGTGTTCTACATATCTCTTCCAAGGAAATCAAGCAATTTAGGTCCTAAAACCTTTGCTCCTGCTCTCCAGACGAGGAATACACCAACTGGTACAAAATATACTTCACTAGTGGAAAAGGAGCAAGAAAGTGTCTGCAGCAGCTTCTCTGCTTGCTGAAAACACAGAGAACAAACAGGGTTTGTGTCTTTAGAAAACCAACACAGCAACAGCAAAGCATAGTGTTCTACATAGCTCTTCCATGGAAAACAAGCAATTTAGATCCTAAAACCTTTGCTCTTGCTCTGCAGACGAGGAATACACCAACTGGTACAAAATATACTTCACTTGTGGAAAAGGGGCAAGAAAGTGTCTGCAGCAGCTTCTCTGCTTGCTGAAAACACAGGGAACAAACAGGGTTTGTGTCTTGAGAAAACCAACACAGCAACAGCAAAGCACAGTGTTTCTACATATCTCTTCCATGGAAATCAAGCAATTTAAGTCCTAAAACCTTTGCTCTTGCTTTGCAGACGAGGAACACACCAACTGGTACAAAATATACTTCACTTGTGAAAAAGGGGCAAGAAAGTGTCTGCAGCAGCTTCTCTGCTTGCTGAAAACACAGGGAACAAACAGGGTTTGTGTCTTGAGAAAACCAACACAGCAACAGCAAAGCATAGTGTTCTACATAGCTCTTCCATGGAAAACAAGCAATTTAGATCCTAACACCTTTGCTCTTGCTCTGCAGACGAGGAATACACCAACTGGTACAAAATATACTTCACTTGTGGAAAAGGGGCAAGAAAGTTTCTGCAGCAGCTTCTCTGCTTGCTGAAAACACAGGGAACAAACAGGGTTTGTGTCTTGAGAAAACCAACACAGCAACAGCAAAGCACAGTGTTCTACATATCTCTTCCAAGGAAATCAAGCAATTTAGGTCCTAAAACCTT
The DNA here is from genome assembly GCF_021018805.1 of Prinia subflava. Taxonomy (NCBI): domain Eukaryota; kingdom Metazoa; phylum Chordata; class Aves; order Passeriformes; family Cisticolidae; genus Prinia; species Prinia subflava. The sequence continues at coordinate 2,373 of NW_026960800.1, read as the reverse complement.
TGCTCTTGCTCTGCAGACAAGGAATACACCAACTGGTACAAAATATACTTCACTTGTGGAAAAGGGGCAAGAAAGTGTCTGCAGCAGCTTCTCTGCTTGCTGAAAACACAGGGAACAAACAGGGTTTGTGTCTTTAGAAAACCAACACAGCAACAGCAAAGCATAGTGTTCTACATAGCTCTTCCATGGAAAACAAGCAATTTAGATCCTAAAACCTTTGCTCTTGCTCTGCAGACGAGGAATACACCAACTGGTACAAAATATACTTCACTTGTGGAAAAGGGGCAAGAAAGTGTCTGCAGCAGCTTCTCTGCTTGCTGAAAACACAGGGAACAAACAGGGTTTGTGTCTTGAGAAAACAAACACAGCAACAGCAAAGCACAGTGTTCTACATATCTCTTCCAAGGAAATCAAGCAATTTAGGTCCTAAAACCTTTGCTCCTGCTCTCCAGACGAGGAATACACCAACTGGTACAAAATATACGTCAGTAGTGGAGAAAGCAGGTACGTGTCTTCAAGAGCTTCTCTGCTCGCTGCATATACAGAGAACAAACAGGGTTTGTTTCTTGAGAAAACCAACACAGCAACAGCAAAGCATAGTGTTCTACAGAGCTCTTCCATGGAAAACAAGCAATTTAGATCCTAAAACCTTTGCTGTTGCTCTGCAGAAGAGGAATACACCAACTGGTACAAAATATACTTCACTTGTGGAAAAGGGGCAAGAAAGTGTCTGCAGCAGCTTTTCTGCTCGCTGGAAACACATACAACCAACAAGACTTGTGTCTTGAGAAAACCAACACAGTAACAGCAAAGCATAGTGTTCTACAGAGCTCTTCCATGGAAATCAAGCAATTTTAGTCCTAAAACCTTTGCTCTTGCTTTGCAGACGAGGAACACACCAACTGGTACAAAATATACGTCAGTAGTGGAGAAAGCAGGTACGTGTCTTCAAGAGCTTCTCTGCTTGCTGAAAACACAGGGAACAAACAGGGCTTGTGTGTTTAGAAAACCAACACAGCAACAGCAAAGCATAGTGTTTCTTAATAGCTCTTCCCAATGAAATCAAGCAATTTAGGTCCTAAAACCTTTGATCCGTCTCTGCAGACGAGGAACACACCAACTGGTACAAAATATACTTCACTTGTGAAAAAGGGGCAAGAAAGTGTCTGCAGCAGCTTCTCTGCTTGCTGCAAACACAGACAACCAACAGGACTTGTGTCTTGAGAAAACCAACACAGCAACAGCAAAGCATAGTGTTCTACAGAGCTCTTCCATGGAAAACAAGCAATTTAGATCCTAAAACCTTTGCTCTTGCTCTGCAGACGAGGAATACACAAACTGGTACAAAATATACTTCACTAGTGGAAAAGGAGCAAGAAAGTGTCTGCAGCAGCTTCTCTGCTTGCTGAAAACACAGAGAACAAACAGGGCTTGTGTCTTGAGAAAACAAACACAGCAACAGCAAAGCATAGTGTTCTACATAGCTCTTCCATGGAAAATAAGCAATTTAGATCCTAAAACCTTTGCTCTTGCTCTCCAGACGAGGAATACACCAACTGGTACAAAATATACGTCAGTAGTGGAGAAAGCAGGTACGTGTCTTCAAGAGCTTCTCTGCTCGCTGCAAGTACAGAGAACAAACAGGGTTTGTTTCTTGAGAAAAACCAACACAGCAACAGCAAAGCATAGTGTTTTACATAGCTCTTCCATGGAAAACAAGCAATTTAGATCCTAACACCTTTGCTCTTGCTCTGCAGACGAGGAATACACCAACTGGTACAAAATATACTTCACTTGTGGAAAAGGGGCAAGAAAGTGTCTGCAGCAGCTTCTCTGCTTGCTGAAAACACAGGAACAAACAGGGTTTGTGTCTTGAGAAAACCAACACAGCAACAGCAAAGCACAGTGTTCTACATATCTCTTCCAAGGAAATCAAGCAATTTAGATTTTAAAACCTTTGCTCTTGCTCTGCAGACAAGGAATACACCAACTGGTACAAAATATACTTCACTTGTGGAAAAGGGGCAAGAAAGTGTCTGCAGCAGCTTCTCTGCTTGCTGAAAACACAGGGAACAAACAGGGTTTTGTGTCTTTAGAAAACCAACACAGCAACAGCAAAGCATAGTGTTCTACAGAGCTCTTCCATGGAAATCAAGCAATTTTAGTCCTAAAACCTTTGCTCTTGCTTTGCAGACGAGGAACACACCAACTGGTACAAAATATACGTCAGTAGTGGAGAAAGCAGGTACGTGTCTTCAAGAGCTTCTCTGCTTGCTGAAAACACAGGGAACAAACAGGGCTTGTGTGTTTAGAAAACCAACACAGCAACAGCAAAGCATAGTTGTTCTTAATAGCTCTTCCAATGAAATCAAG
>NW_026960799.1:0-40674 GCF_021018805.1 Prinia subflava | reverse complement strand
TGCTTTGCTGTTGCTGTGTTGGTTTTCTGAAGACACAAGTCCTGTTGGTTGTCTGTGTTTGCAGCAAGCAGAGAAGCTGCTGCAGACACTTTCTTGCCCCTTTTTACAAGTGAAGTATATTTTGTACCAGTTGGTGTGTTCCTCGTCTGCAAAGCAAGAGCAAATGTGTTAGGACCTAAATTGCTTGATTTCCATGGAAGAGCTCTGTAGAACACTATGCTTTGCTGTTGCTGTGTTGGTTTTCTCAAGAAACAAACCCTGTTTGTTCTCTGTACTTGCAGCGAGCAGAGAAGCTCTTGAAGGACACGTACCTGCTTTCTCCACTACTGACGTATATTTTCTACCAGTTGGTGTATTCCTCGTCTGGAGAGCAGGAGCAAAGGTTTTAGGACCTAAATTGCTTGATTTCCTTGGAAGAGATATGTAGAACACTGTGCTTTGCTGTTGCTGTGTTGGTTTTCTCAAGACACAAACCCTGTTTGTTCCCTGTGTTTTCAGCAAGCAGAGAAGCTGCCTGCAGACACTTTCTTGCCCCTTTTCCACAAGTGAAGTATATTTTGTACCAGTTGGTGTATTCCTCGTCTGCAGAGCAAGAGCAAAGGTTTTAGGATCTAAATTGCTTGATTTCCATGGAAGAGCTATGTAGAACACTATGCTTTGCTGTTGCTGTGTTGGTTTTCTAAAGACACAAACCCTGTTTGGTCTCTGTGTTTTCAGCAAGCAGAGAAGCTGCTGCAGACACTTTCTTGCTCCTTTTCCACTAGTGAAGTATATTTTGTACCAGTTGGTGTATTCCTCGTCTGGAGAGCAGGAGCAAAGGTTTTAGGACCTAAATTGCTTGATTTCCTTGGAAGAGATATGTAGAACACTGTGCTTTGCTGTTGCTGTGTTGGTTTTTCTCAAGACACAAACCCGTTTGTTCCTGTGTTTTCCAGCAAGCAGAGAAGCTGCTGCAGACACTTTCTTGCCCCTTTTCCACAAGTGAAGTATATTTTGTACCAGTTGGTGTATTCCTCGTCTGCAGAGCAAGAGCAAAGGTTTTAGGATCTAAATTGCTTGTTTTCCATGGAAGAGCTATGTAGAACACTTATGCTTTGCTGTTGCTGTGTTGGTTTCTCAAGACACAAGCCCTGTTTGTTCTCTGTGTTTTCAGCAAGCAGAGAAGCTGCTGCAGACACTTTCTTGCTCCTTTTCCACTAGTGAAGTATATTTTGTACCAGTTTGTGTATTCCTCGTCTGCAGAGCAAGAGCAAAGGTTTTTAGGATCTAAATTGCTTGTTTTCCATGAAGAGATATGTAGAACACTATGCTTTGCTGTTGCTGTGTTGGTTTTCTCAAGACACAAACCCTGTTTGTTCCCTGTGTTTTCAGCAAGCAGAGAAGCTGCTGCAGGACACTTTCTTGCCCCTTTTTCACAAGTGAAGTATATTTTGTACCAGTTGGTGTGTTCCTCGTCTGCAAAGCAAGAGCAAAGGTTTTAGGACTTAAATTGCTTGATTTCCATGGAAGAGATATGTAGAAGACTGTGCTTTGCTGTTGCTGTGTTGGTTTTCTCAAGACACAAACCCTGTTTGTTCCCTGTGTTTTCAGCAAGCAGAGAAGCTGCTGCAGACACTTTCCTGCCCCTTTTCCACAAGTGAAGTATATTTTGTACCAGTTGGTGTATTCCTCGTCTGCAGAGCAAGAGCAAAGGTTTTAGGATCTAAATTGCTTGTTTTCCATGGAAGAGCTTTGTAGAACACTATGCTTTGCTGTTGCTGTGTTGGTTTTCTAAAGACACAAACCCTGTTTGTTCTCTGTGTTTTCAGCAAGCAGAGAAGCTGCTGCAGACACTTTCTTGCTCCTTTTCCACTAGTGAAGTATATTTTGTACCAGTTGGTGTATTCCTCGTCTGGAGAGCAGGAGCAAAGGTTTTAGGACCTAAATTGCTTGATTCCTTGGAAGAGATATGTAGAACACTGTGCTTTGCTGTTGCTGTGTTGGTTTTCTCAAGACACAAACCACTGTTTGTTCCCTGTGTTTTCAGCAAGCAGAGAAGCTGCTGACAGACACTTTCTTGCCCCTTTTCCACAAGTGAAGTATATTTTGTACCAGTTGGTGTATTCCTCGTCTGCAGAGCAAGAGCAAAGGTTTTTAGGATCTAAATTGCTTGTTTTCCATGGAAGAGCTATGTAGAACACTATGCTTTGCTGTTGCTGTGTTGGTTTTCTAAAGACACAAACCCTGTTTGTTCCCTGTGTTTTTCAGCAAGCAGAGAAGCTGCTGCAGACACTTTCTTGTCCCACTTTTCCACTAGTGAAGTATATTTTGTACCAGTTGGTGTATTCCTTGTCTGCAGAGCAAGAGCAAAGGTTTTAGGACCTAAATTGCTTGATTTCCTTGGAAGAGATATGTAGAACACTGTGCTTTGCTGTTGCTGTGTTGGTTTTCTAAAAGACACAAACCCTGTTTGTTCCCTGTGTTTTTCAGCAAGCAGAGAAGCTGCTGCAGACACTTTCTTGCCCCTTTTCCACTAGTGAAGTATATTTTGTACCAGTTGGTGTATTCCTCGTCTGCAGAGCAAGAGCAAATGTGTTAGGACCTAAATTGCTTGATTTCCATGGAAGAGCTCTGTAGAACACTATGCTTTGCTGTTGCTGTGTTGGTTTTCTCAAGAAACAAACCCTGTTTGTTCTCTGTACTTGCAGCGAGCAGAGAAGCTCTTGAAGACACGTACCTGCTTTCTCCACTACTGACGTATATTTTGTACCAGTTGGTGTATTCCTCGTCTGGAGAGCAGGAGCAAAGGTTTTAGGACGTAAATTGCTTGATTTCCTTGGAAGAGATATGTAGAACACTGTGCTTTGCTGTTGCTGTGTTGGTTTTCTCAAGACACAAACCCTGTTTGTTCCCTGTGTTTTCAGCAAGCAGAGAAGCTGCTGCAGACACTTTCTTGCCCCTTTTCCACAAGTGAAGTATATTTTGTACCAGTTGGTGTATTCCTCGTCTGCAGAGCAAGAGCAAAGGTTTTAGGATCTAAATTGCTTGATTCCATGGAAGAGCTATGTAGAACACTATGCTTTGCTGTTGCTGTGTTGGTTTTCTAAAGACACAAACCCTGTTTGGTCTCTGTGTTTTCAGCAAGCAGAGAAGCTGCTGCAGGACACTTTCTTGCTCCTTTTCCACTAGTGAAGTATATTTTGTACCAGTTGGTGTATTCCTCGTCTGGAGAGCATGAGCAAAGGTTTTAGGACCTAAATTGCTTGATTTCCTTGGAAGAGATATGTAGAACACTGTGCTTTGCTGTTGCTGTGTTGGTTTTCTCAAGACACAAACCCTGTTTGTTCCCTGTGTTTTCAGCAAGCAGAGAAGCTGCTGCAGACACTTTCTGCCCCTTTTCCACAAGTGAAGTATATTTTGTACCAGTGGTGTGTTCCTCGTCTGCAAAGCCAAGAGCAAATGTGTTAGGACCTAAATTGCTTGATTTCCATGGAAGAGCTCTGTAGAACACTATGCTTTGCTGTTGCTGTGTTGGTTTTCTCAAGAAACAAACCCTGTTTGTTCTCTGTACTTGCAGCGAGCAGAGAAGCTCTTGAAGACACGTACCTGCTTTCTCCACTACTGACGTATATTTTGTACCAGTTGGTGTATTCCTCGTCTGGAGAGCAGGAGCAAAGGTTTTAGGACCTAAATTGCTTGATTTCCTTGGAAGAGATATGTAGAACACTGTGCTTTGCTGTTACTGTGTTGGTTTTCTCAAGACCACAAGCCTTGTTAGTGTATGTGTTTCCAGCGAGCAGAAAGCTGCTGCAGACACTTTCTTGCCCCTTTTCCACAAGTGAAGTATATTTTGTACCAGTTGGTGTATTCCTTGTCTGCAGAGCAAGAGCAAAGGTTTTAGGATCTAAATTGCTTGATTCCTTGGAAGAGATATGTAGAACACTGTGCTTTGCTGTTGCTGTGTTGGTTTTCTCAAGACACAAACCCTGTTTTGTTCCCTGTGTTTTCAGCAAGCAGAGAAGCTGCTGCAGACACTTTCTTGCCCCTTTTCCACAAGTGAAGTATATTTTGTACCAGTTGGTGTATTCCTCGTCTGCAGAGCAAGAGCAAAGGTTTTAGGACCTAAATTGCTTGATTTCCTTGGAAGAGATATGTAGAACACTGTGCTTTGCTGTTGCTGTGTTGGTTTTCCTCAGACACAAACCCTAGTTTGTTCCCTGTGTTTTCAGCAAGCAGAGAAGCTGCTGCAGACACTTTCTTGCCCCCTTTTCCACTAGTGAAGTATATTTTGTACCAGTTGGTGTATTCCTCGTCTGCAGAGCAAGAGCAAAGGTGTTAGGACCTAAATTGCTTGATTTCCATGGAAGAGCTCTGTAGAACACCTATGCTTTGCTGTTGCTGTGTCGGTTTTCCTCAAGAAACAAACCCTGTTTGTTCTCTGTACTTGCAGCGAGCAGAGAAGCTCTTGAAGACACGTACCTGCTTTCTCCACTACTGACGTATATTTTGTACCAGTTGGTGTGTTTCCTCGTCTGCAGAGCAAGAGCAAAGGTTTTAGGATCTAAATTGCCTTGGTTTCCATGGAAGAGCTATGTAGAACACTGTGCTTTGCTGTTGCTGTGTTGGTTTCTAAGACACAAACCTTGTTAGTTGTATGTGTTTCCAGCCAGCAGAGAAGCTGCTGCAGACACTTTCCTTGCTCCTTTTCCACTAGTGAAGTATATTTTGTACCAGTTGGTGTATTCCTCGTCTGGAGAGCAGGAGCAAAGGTTTTAGGACCTAAATTGCTTGAATTTCCTTGGAAGAGATATGTAGAACACTGTGCTTGCTGTTGCTGTGTTGGTTTCTCAAGACACAAACCCTGTTTGTTCCCTGTGTTTTCAGCAAGCAGAGAAGCTGCTGCAGACACTTTCTTGCCCCTTTTCCACAAGTGAAGTATATTTTGTACCAGTTGGTGTATTCCTTGTCTGCAGAGCAAGAGCAAAGGTTTTAGGACCTAAATTGCTTGATTTCCTTGGAAGAGATATGTAGAACACTGTGCTTTGCTGTTGCTGTGTTGGTTTTCTCAAGACACAAACCCTGTTTGTTCCCTGTGTTTTCAGCAAGCAGAGAAGCTGCTGCAGACACTTTCTTGCCCCTTTTCCACAAGTGAAGTATATTTTGTACCAGTTGGTGTATTCCTCGTCTGCAGAGCAAGAGCAAAGGTTTTAGGATCTAAATTGCTTGTTTTCCATGGAAGAGCTATGTAGAACACTATGCTTTGCTGTTGCTGTGTTGGTTTTCTCAAGACACAAGCCCTGTTTGTTCTCTGTGTTTTCAGCAAGCAGAGAAGCTGCTGCAGACACTTTCTTGCTCCTTTTCCACTAGTGAAGTATATTTTGTACCAGTTGGTGTATTCCTCGTCTGCAGAGCAAGAGCAAATGTTGTTAGGACCTAAATTGCTTGATTTTCCATGGAAGAGCTCTGTAGAACACTATGCTTTGCTGTTGCTGTGTTGGTTTTCTCAAGAAACAAACCCTGTTTGTTCTCTGTACTTGCAGCGAGCAGAGAAGCTCTTGAAGACACGTACCTGCTTTCTCCACTACTGACGTATATTTGTACCAGTTGGTGTATTCCTCGTCTGGAGAGCAGGAGCAAAGGTTTTAGGACGTAAATTGCTTGATTTCCTTGGAAGAGATATGTAGAACACTGTGCTTTGCTGTTGCTGTGTTGGTTTTCTCAAAGACACAAAACCCTGTTTGTTCCCTGTGTTTTCAGCAAGCAGAGAAGCTGCTGCAGACACTTTCTTGCCCCTTTTCCACAAGTGAAGTATATTTTGTACCAGTTGGTGTATTCCTCGTCTGCAGAGCAAGAGCAAAGGTGTTAGGATCTAAATTGCTTGATTTCCATGGAAGAGCTCTGTAGAACACTATGCTTTGCTGTTGCTGTGTTGGTTTTCTAAAGACACAAACCCTGTTTGGTCTCTGTGTTTTCAGCAAGCAGAGAAGCTGCTGCAGACACTTTCTTGCTCCTTTTCCACTAGTGAAGTATATTTTGTACCAGTTGGTGTATTCCTCGTCTGGAGAGCAGGAGCAAAGGTTTTAGGACCTAAATTGCTTGATTTCCTTGGAAGAGATATGTAGAACACTGTGCTTTGCTGTTGCTGTGTTGGTTTTCTCAAGACACAAACCCTGTTTGTTCCCTGTGTTTTCAGCAAGCAGAGAAGCTGCTGCAGACACTTTCTTGCCCCTTTTCCACAAGTGAAGTATATTTTGTACCAGTTGGTGTGTTCCTCGTCTGCAAAGCAAGAGCAAATGTGTTAGGACCTAAATTGCTTGATTTCCATGGAAGAGCTCTGTAGAACACTATGCTTTGCTGTTGCTGTGTTGGTTTTCTCAAAGAAACAAACCCTGTTTGTTCTCTGTACTTGCAGCGAGGCAGAGAAGCTCTTGAAGACACGTACCTGCTTTCTCCACTACTGACGTATATTTTGTACCAGTTGGTGTATTCCTCGTCTGGAGAGCAGGAGCAAAGGTTTTAGGACCTAAATTGCTTGATTTCCTTGGAAGAGATATGTAGAACACTGTGCTTTGCTGTTGCTGTGTTGGTTTTCTCAAGACACAAACCCTGTTTGTTCCCTGTGTTTTCAGCAAGCAGAGAAGCTGCTGCAGACACTTTCTTGCCCCTTTTCCACAAGTGAAGTATATTTTGTACCAGTTGGTGTATTCCTCGTCTGCAGAGCAAGAGCAAAGGTTTTAGGATCTAAATTGCTTGTTTTCCATGGAAGAGCTATGTAGAACACTATGGTTTTCGGTTGCTGTGTTTTGTTTTCTCAAGACACAAGCCCTGTTTGTTCTCTGTGTTTTCAGCAAGCAGAGAAGCTGCTGCAGACACTTTCTTGCCCCTTTTCCACAAGTGAAGTATATTTTGTACCAGTTGGTGTATTCCTTGTCTGCAGAGCAAGAGCAAAGGTTTTAGGATCTAAATTGCTTGATTTCCTTGGAAGAGATATGTAGAACACTGTGCTTTGCTGTTGCTGTGTTGGTTTTCTAAAGACACAAACCCTGTTTGTTCCCTGTGTTTTCAGCAAGCAGAGAAGCTGCTGCAGACACTTTCTTGCCCCTTTTCCCACAAGTGAAGTATATTTGTACCAGTTGGTGTATTCCTCGTCTGCAGAGCAAGAGCAAAGGTTTTAGGATCTAAATTGCTTGTTTTCCATGGAAGAGCTATGTAGAACACTATGCTTTGCTGTTGCTGTGTTTGTTTTCTCAAGACACAAGCCCTGTTTGTTCTCTGTGTTTTCAGCAAGCAGAGAAGCTGCTGCAGACACGTACCTGCTTTCTCCACTACTGACGTATATTTTGTACCAGTTGGTGTGTTCCTCGTCTGCAGAGCAAGAGCAAAGGTTTTAGGATCTAAATTGCTTGTTTTCCATGGAAGAGCTATGTAGAACACTATGCTTTGCTGTTGCTGTGTTGGTTTTCTCAAGACACAAGCCCTGTTTGTTCTCTGTGTTTTCAGCAAGCAGAGAAGCTGCTGCAGACACTTTCTTGCTCCTTTTCCACTAGTGAAGTATATTTTGTACCAGTTGGTGTATTCCTCGTCTGCAGAGCAAGAGCAAATGTGTTAGGACCTAAATTGCTTGATTTCCATGGAAGAGCTCTGTAGAACACTATGCTTTGCTGTTGCTGTGTTGGTTTTCTCAAGAAACAAACCCTGTTTGTTCTCTGTACTTGCAGCGAGCAGAGAAGCTCTTGAAGACACGTACCTGCTTTCTCCACTACTGACGTATATTTTGTACCAGTTGGTGTATTCCTCGTCTGGAGAGCAGGAGCCAAAGGTTTTAGGACGTAAATTGCTTGATTTCCTTGGAAGAGATATGTAGAACACTGTGCTTTGCTGTTGCTGTGTTGGTTTTTTCTCAAGACACAAACCCTGTTTGTTCCCTGTGTTTTCAGCAAGCAGAGAAGCTGCTGCAGACACTTTCTTGCCCCTTTTCCACAAGTGAAGTATATTTTGTACCAGTTGGTGTATTCCTCGTCTGCAGAGCAAGAGCAAAGGTTTTAGGATCTAAATTGCTTGATTTCCATGGAAGAGCTCTGTAGAACACTATGCTTTGCTGTTGCTGTGTTGGTTTTCTAAAGACACAAACCCTGTTTGGTCTCTGTGTTTTCAGCAAGCAGAGAAGCTGCTGCAGACACTTTCTTGCTCCTTTTCCACTAGTGAAGTATATTTTGTACCAGTTGGTGTATTCCTCGTCTGGAGAGCAGGAGCAAAGGTTTTAGGACCTAAATTGCTTGATTTCCTTGGAAGAGATATGTAGAACACTGTGCTTTGCTGTTGCTGTGTTGGTTTTCTCAAGACACAAACCCTGTTTGTTCCCTGTGTTTTCAGCAAGCAGAGAAGCTGCTGCAGACACTTTCTTGCCCCTTTTCCACAAGTGAAGTATATTTTGTACCAGTTGGTGTGTTCCTCGTCTGCAAAGCAAGAGCAAAGGTTTTAGGACTAAAATTGCTTGATTTCCATGGAAGAGCTCTGTAGAACACTATGCTTTGCTGTTGCTGTGTTGGTTTTCTCAAGAAACAAACCCTGTTTGTTCTCTGTACTTGCAGCGAGCAGAGAAGCTCTTGAAGACACGTACCTGCTTTCTCCACTACTGACGTATATTTTGTACCAGTTGGTGTATTCCTCGTCTGGAGAGCAGGAGCAAAGGTTTTAGGACCTAAATTGCTTGATTTCCTTGGAAGAGATATGTAGAACACTGTGCTTTGCTGTTGCTGTGTTGGTTTTCTCAAGACACAAACCCTGTTTGTTCCCTGTGTTTTCAGCAAGCAGAGAAGCTGCTGCAGACACTTTCTTGCCCCTTTTCCACAAGTGAAGTATATTTTGTACCAGTTGGTGTATTCCTCGTCTGCAGAGCAAGAGCAAAGGTTTTAGGATCTAAATTGCTTGTTTTCCATGGAAGAGCTATGTAGAACACTATGGTTTTCGGTTGCTGTGTTTGTTTTCTCAAGACACAAGCCCTGTTTGTTCTCTGTGTTTTCAGCAAGCAGAGAAGCTGCTGCAGACACTTTCTTGCCCCTTTTCCACAAGTGAAGTATATTTTGTACCAGTTGGTGTATTCCTTGTCTGCAGAGCAAGAGCAAAGGTTTTAGGATCTAAATTGCTTGATTTCCTTGGAAGAGATATGTAGAACACTGTGCTTTGCTGTTGCTGTGTTGGTTTTCTCAAGACACAAACCCTGTTTGTTCCCTGTGTTTTCAGCAAGCAGAGAAGCTGCTGCAGACACTTTCTTGCCCCTTTTCCACTAGTGAAGTATATTTTGTACCAGTTGGTGTATTCCTCGTCTGCAGAGCAAGAGCAAAGGTGTTAGGACCTAAATTGCTTGATTTCCATGGAAGAGCTCTGTAGAACACTATGCTTTGCTGTTGCTGTGTCGGTTTTCTCAAGAAACAAACCCTGTTTGTTCTCTGTACTTGCAGCGAGCAGAGAAGCTCTTGAAGACACGTACCTGCTTTCTCCACTACTGACGTATATTTTGTACCAGTTGGTGTGTTCCTCGTCTGCAGAGCAAGAGCAAAGGTTTTAGGATCTAAATTGCTTGTTTTCCATGGAAGAGCTATGTAGAACACTGTGCTTTGCTGTTGCTGTGTTGGTTTTCTAAAGACACAAACCTTGTTTGTTGTATGTGTTTCCAGCCAGCAGAGAAGCTGCTGCAGACACTTTCTTGCTCCTTTTCCACTAGTGAAGTATATTTTGTACCAGTTGGTGTATTCCTCGTCTGGAGAGCAGGAGCAAAGGTTTTAGGACCTAAATTGCTTGATTTCCTTGGAAGAGATATGTAGAACACTGTGCTTTGCTGTTGCTGTGTTGGTTTTCTCAAGACACAAACCCTGTTTGTTCCCTGTGTTTTCAGCAAGCAGAGAAGCTGCTGCAGACACTTTCTTGCCCCTTTTCCACAAGTGAAGTATATTTTGTACCAGTTGGTGTATTCCTCGTCTGCAGAGCAAGAGCAAAGGTTTTAGGATCTAAATTGCTTGTTTTCCATGGAAGAGCTATGTAGAACACTATGCTTTGCTGTTGCTGTGTTGGTTTTCTAAAGACACAAACCCTGTTTGTTCCCTGTGTTTTCAGCAAGCAGAGAAGCTGCTGCAGACACTTTCTTGCCCCTTTTCCACAAGTGAAGTATATTTTGTACCAGTTGGTGTATTCCTTGTCTGCAGAGCAAGAGCAAAGGTTTTAGGACCTAAATTGCTTGATTTCCTTGGAAGAGATATGTAGAACACTGTGCTTTGCTGTTGCTGTGTTGGTTTTCTCAAGACACAAACCCTGTTTGTTCCCTGTGTTTTCAGCAAGCAGAGAAGCTGCTGCAGACACTTTCTTGCCCCTTTTCCACAAGTGAAGTATATTTTGTACCAGTTGGTGTATTCCTCGTCTGCAGAGCAAGAGCAAAGGTTTTAGGATCTAAATTGCTTGTTTTCCATGGAAGAGCTATGTAGAACACTATGCTTTGCTGTTGCTGTGTTGGTTTTCTCAAGACACAAGCCCTGTTTGTTCTCTGTGTTTTCAGCAAGCAGAGAAGCTGCTGCAGACACTTTCTTGCTCCTTTTCCACTAGTGAAGTATATTTTGTACCAGTTGGTGTATTCCTCGTCTGCAGAGCAAGAGCAAATGTGTTAGGACCTAAATTGCTTGATTTCCATGGAAGAGCTCTGTAGAACACTATGCTTTGCTGTTGCTGTGTTGGTTTTCTCAAGAAACAAACCCTGTTTGTTCTCTGTACTTGCAGCGAGCAGAGAAGCTCTTGAAGACACGTACCTGCTTTCTCCACTACTGACGTATATTTTGTACCAGTTGGTGTATTCCTCGTCTGGAGAGCAGGAGCAAAGGTTTTAGGACGTAAATTGCTTGATTTCCTTGGAAGAGATATGTAGAACACTGTGCTTTGCTGTTGCTGTGTTGGTTTTCTCAAGACACAAACCCTGTTTGTTCCCTGTGTTTTCAGCAAGCAGAGAAGCTGCTGCAGACACTTTCTTGCCCCTTTTCCACAAGTGAAGTATATTTTGTACCAGTTGGTGTATTCCTCGTCTGGAGAGCAGGAGCAAAGGTTTTAGGACCTAAACTGCTTGATTTCCTTGGAAGAGATATGTAGAACACTGTGCTTTGCTGTTGCTGTGTTGGTTTTCTCAAGACACAAACCCTGTTTGTTCCCTGTGTTTTCAGCAAGCAGAGAAGCTGCTGCAGACACTTTCTTGCCCCTTTTCCACAAGTGAAGTATATTTTGTACCAGTTGGTGTATTCCTCGTCTGCAGAGCAAGAGCAAAGGTTTTAGGATCTAAATTGCTTGTTTTCCATGGAAGAGCTATGTAGAACACTATGCTTTGCTGTTGCTGTGTTTGTTTTCTCAAGACACAAGCCCTGTTTGTTCTCTGTGTTTTCAGCAAGCAGAGAAGCTGCTGCAGACACTTTCTTGCTCCTTTTCCACTAGTGAAGTATATTTTGTACCAGTTTGTGTATTCCTCGTCTGCAGAGCAAGAGCAAAGGTTTTAGGATCTAAATTGCTTGTTTTCCACGGAAGAGCTATGTAGAACACTATGCTTTGCTGTTGCTGTGTTGGTTTTCTCAAGACACAAACCCTGTTTGTTCCCTGTGTTTTCAGCAAGCAGAGAAGCTGCTGCAGACACTTTCTTGCCCCTTTTCCACAAGTGAAGTATATTTTGTACCAGTTGGTGTATTCCTCGTCTGCAGAGCAAGAGCAAAGGTTTTAGGATCTAAATTGCTTGATTTCCTTGGAAGAGCTATGTAGAACACTATGCTTTGCTGTTGCTGTGTTGGTTTTCTCAAGACACAAACCCTGTTTGGTCTCTGTGTTTTCAGCAAGCAGAGAAGCTGCTGCAGACACTTTCTTGCTCCTTTTCCACTAGTGAAGTATATTTTGAACCAGTTGGTGTATTCCTCGTCTGGAGAGCAGGAGCAAAGGTTTTAGGACCTAAATTGCTTGATTTCCTTGGAAGAGATATGTAGAACACTGTGCTTTGTTGTTGCTGTGTTGGTTTTCTCAAGACACAAACCCTGTTTGTTCCCTGTGTTTTCAGCAAGCAGAGAAGCTGCTGCAGACACTTTCTTGCCCCTTTTCCACAAGTGAAGTATATTTTGTACCAGTTGGTGTATTCCTCGTCTGCAGAGCAAGAGCAAAGGTTTTAGGATCTAAATTGCTTGTTTTCCATGGAAGAGCTATGTAGAACACTATGCTTTGCTGTTGCTGTGTTGGTTTTCTAAAGACACAAACCCTGTTTGTTCCCTGTGTTTTCAGCAAGCAGAGAAGCTGCTGCAGACACTTTCTTGCCCCTTTTCCACAAGTGAAGTATATTTTGTACCAGTTGGTGTATTCCTTGTCTGCAGAGCAAGAGCAAAGGTTTTAGGATCTAAATTGCTTGATTTCCTTGGAAGAGATATGTAGAACACTGTGCTTTGCTGTTGCTGTGTTGGTTTTCTCAAGACACAAACCCTGTTTGTTCCCTGTGTTTTCAGCAAGCAGAGAAGCTGCTGCAGACACTTTCTTGCCCCTTTTCCACAAGTGAAGTATATTTTGTACCAGTTGGTGTATTCCTCGTCTGCAGAGCAAGAGCAAAGGTGTTAGGACCTAAATTGCTTGATTTCCATGGAAGAGCTATGTAGAACACTATGCTTTGCTGTTGCTGTGTCGGTTTTCTCAAGAAACAAACCCTGTTTGTTCTCTGTACTTGCAGCGAGCAGAGAAGCTCTTGAAGACACGTACCTGCTTTCTCCACTACTGACGTATATTTTGTACCAGTTGGTGTATTCCTCGTCTGGAGAGCAGGAGCAAAGGTTTTAGGACCTAAATTGCTTGATTTCCTTGGAAGAGATATGTAGAACACTGTGCTTTGCTGTTACTGTGTTGGTTTTCTCAAGACACAAGCCTTGTTAGTTGTATGTGTTTCCAGCCAGCAGAGAAGCTGCTGCAGACACTTTCTTGCCCCTTTTCCACTAGTGAAGTATATTTTGTACCAGTTGGTGTATTCCTCGTCTGCAGAGCAAGAGCAAAGGTTTTAGGATCTAAATTGCTTGTTTTCCATGGAAGAGCTATGTAGAACACTATGCTTTGCTGTTGCTGTGTTGGTTTTCTCAAGACACAAGCCCTGTTTGTTGTCTGTGTTTTCAGCAAGCAGAGAAGCTGCTGCAGACACTTTCTTGCTCCTTTTCCACTAGTGAAGTATATTTTGTACCAGTTTGTGTATTCCTCGTCTGCAGAGCAAGAGCAAAGGTTTTAGGATCTAAATTGCTTGTTTTCCATGGAAGAGCTATGTAGAACACTATGCTTTGCTGTTGCTGTGTTGGTTTTCTCAAGACACAAACCCTGTTTGTTCCCTGTGTTTTCAGCAAGCAGAGAAGCTGCTGCAGACACTTTCTTGCCCCTTTTTCACAAGTGAAGTATATTTTGTACCAGTTGGTGTGTTCCTCGTCTGCAAAGCAAGAGCAAAGGTTTTAGGACTTAAATTGCTTGATTTCCATGGAAGAGATATGTAGAACACTGTGCTTTGCTGTTGCTGTGTTGGTTTTCTCAAGACACAAACCCTGTTTGTTCCCTGTGTTTTCAGCAAGCAGAGAAGCTGCTGCAGACACTTTCTTGCCCCTTTTCCACAAGTGAAGTATATTTTGTACCAGTTGGTGTATTCCTCGTCTGCAGAGCAAGAGCAAAGGTTTTAGGATCTAAATTGCTTGTTTTCCATGGAAGAGCTATGTAGAACACTATGCTTTGCTGTTGCTGTGTTGGTTTTCTAAAGACACAAACCCTGTTTGTTCTCTGTGTTTTCAGCAAGCAGAGAAGCTGCTGCAGACACTTTCTTGCTCCTTTTCCACTAGTGAAGTATATTTTGTACCAGTTGGTGTATTCCTCGTCTGGAGAGCAGGAGCAAAGGTTTTAGGACCTAAATTGCTTGATTTCCTTGGAAGAGATATGTAGAACACTGTGCTTTGCTGTTGCTGTGTTGGTTTTCTCAAGACACAAACCCTGTTTGTTCCCTGTGTTTTCAGCAAGCAGAGAAGCTGCTGCAGACACTTTCTTGCCCCTTTTCCACAAGTGAAGTATATTTTGTACCAGTTGGTGTATTCCTCGTCTGCAGAGCAAGAGCAAAGGTTTTAGGATCTAAATTGCTTGTTTTCCATGGAAGAGCTATGTAGAACACTATGCTTTGCTGTTGCTGTGTTGGTTTTCTAAAGACACAAACCCTGTTTGTTCCCTGTGTTTTCAGCAAGCAGAGAAGCTGCTGCAGACACTTTCTTGCCCCTTTTCCACAAGTGAAGTATATTTTGTACCAGTTGGTGTATTCCTTGTCTGCAGAGCAAGAGCAAAGGTTTTAGGACCTAAATTGCTTGATTTCCTTGGAAGAGATATGTAGAACACTGTGCTTTGCTGTTGCTGTGTTGGTTTTCTCAAGACACAAACCCTGTTTGTTCCCTGTGTTTTCAGCAAGCAGAGAAGCTGCTGCAGACACTTTCTTGCCCCTTTTCCACAAGTGAAGTATATTTTGTACCAGTTGGTGTATTCCTCGTCTGCAGAGCAAGAGCAAAGGTTTTAGGATCTAAATTGCTTGTTTTCCATGGAAGAGCTATGTAGAACACTATGCTTTGCTGTTGCTGTGTTTGTTTTCTCAAGACACAAGCCCTGTTTGTTCTCTGTGTTTTCAGCAAGCAGAGAAGCTGCTGCAGACACTTTCTTGCTCCTTTTCCACTAGTGAAGTATATTTTGTACCAGTTTGTGTATTCCTCGTCTGCAGAGCAAGAGCAAAGGTTTTAGGATCTAAATTGCTTGTTTTCCATGGAAGAGCTCTGTAGAACACTATGCTTTGCTGTTGCTGTGTTGGTTTTCTCAAGACACAAGTCCTGTTGGTTGTCTGTGTTTGCAGCAAGCAGAGAAGCTGCTGCAGACACTTTCTTGCCCCTTTTTCACAAGTGAAGTATATTTTGTACCAGTTGGTGTGTTCCTCGTCTGCAGAGACGGATCAAAGGTTTAGGACCTAAATTGCTTGATTTCATTGGAAGAGCTATTAAGAACACTATGCTTTGCTGTTGCTGTGTTGGTTTTCTAAACACACAAGCCCTGTTTGTTCCCTGTGTTTTCAGCAAGCAGAGAAGCTCTTGAAGACACGTACCTGCTTTCTCCACTACTGACGTATATTTTGTACCAGTTGGTGTATTCCTCGTCTGCAGAGCAAGAGCAAAGGTTTTAGGATCTAAATTGCTTGTTTTCCATGGAAGAGCTCTGTAGAACACTATGCTTTGCTGTTGCCTGTGTTAGGTTTTCTGAAGACACAAGTCCTGTTGGTTGTCTGTGTTTTCAGCAAGCAGAGAAGCTGCTGCAGACACTTTCTTGCCCCTTTTTACAAGTGAAGTATATTTTGTACCAGTGGTGTGTTCCTCGTCTGCAAAGCAAGAGCAAATGTGTTAGGACCTAAATTGCTTGATTTCCATGGAAGAGCTCTGTAGAACACTATGCTTTGCTGTTGCTGTGTTGGTTTTCTCAAGAAACAAACCCTGTTTGTTCTCTGTACTTGCAGCGAGCAGAGAAGCTCTTGAAGACACGTACCTGCTTTCTCCACTACTGACGTATATTTTCTACCAGTTGGTGTATTCCTCGTCTGGAGAGCAGGAGCAAAGGTTTTAGGACCTAAATTTCTTGATTTCCTTGGAAGAGATATGTAGAACACTGTGCTTTGCTGTTGCTGTGTTGGTTTTCTCAAGACACAAACCCTGTTTGTTCCCTGTGTTTTCAGCAAGCAGAGAAGCTGCTGCAGACACTTTCTTGCCCCTTTTCCACAAGTGAAGTATATTTTGTACCAGTTGGTGTATTCCTCGTCTGCAGAGCAAGAGCAAAGGTTTTAGGATCTAAATTGCTTGATTTCCATGGAAGAGCTATGTAGAACACTATGCTTTGCTGTTGCTGTGTTGGTTTTCTAAAGACACAAACCCTGTTTGGTCTCTGTGTTTTCAGCAAGCAGAGAAGCTGCTGCAGACACTTTCTTGCTCCTTTTCCACTAGTGAAGTATATTTTGTACCAGTTGGTGTATTCCTCGTCTGGAGAGCAGGAGCAAAGGTTTTAGGACCTAAATTGCTTGATTTCCTTGGAAGAGATATGTAGAACACTGTGCTTTGCTGTTGCTGTGTTGGTTTTCTCAAGACACAAACCCTGTTTGTTCCCTGTGTTTTCAGCAAGCAGAGAAGCTGCTGCAGACACTTTCTTGCCCCTTTTCCACAAGTGAAGTATATTTTGTACCAGTTGGTGTATTCCTCGTCTGCAGAGCAAGAGCAAAGGTTTTAGGATCTAAATTGCTTGTTTTCCATGGAAGAGCTATGTAGAACACTATGCTTTGCTGTTGCTGTGTTTGGTTTTCTCAAGACACAAGCCCTGTTTGTTCTCTGTGTTTTCAGCAAGCAGAGAAGCTGCTGCAGACACTTTCTTGCTCCTTTTCCACTAGTGAAGTATATTTTGTACCAGTTTGTGTATTCCTCGTCTGCAGAGCAAGAGCAAAGGTTTTAGGATCTAAATTGCTTGTTTTCCATGGAAGAGATATGTAGAACACTATGCTTTGCTGTTGCTGTGTTGGTTTTCTCAAGACACAAACCCTGTTTGTTCCCTGTGTTTTCAGCAAGCAGAGAAGCTGCTGCAGACACTTTCTTGCCCCTTTTTCACAAGTGAAGTATATTTTGTACCAGTTGGTGTGTTCCTCGTCTGCAAAGCAAGAGCAAAGGTTTTAGGACTTAAATTGCTTGATTTCCATGGAAGAGATATGTAGAAGACTGTGCTTTGCTGTTGCTGTGTTGGTTTTCTCAAGACACAAACCTGTTTGTTCCCTGTGTTTTCAGCCAAGCAGAGAAGCTGCTGCAGACACTTTCTTGCCCCTTTTCCACAAGTGAAGTATATTTTGTACCAGTTGGTGTATTCCTCGTCTGCAGAGCAAGAGCAAAGGTTTTAGGATCTACAATTGCTTGTTTTCCATGGAAGAGCTTTGTAGAACACTATGCTTTGCTGTTGCTGTGTTGGTTTTTAAAGACACAAACCCTGTTTGTTCTCTGTGTTTTCAGCAAGCAGAGAAGCTGCTGCAGACACTTTCTTGCTCCTTTTCCACTAGTGAAGTATATTTTGTACCAGTTGGTGTATTCCTCGTCTGGAGAGCAGGAGCAAAGGTTTTAGGACCTAAATTGCTTGATTTCCTTGGAAGAGATATGTAGAACACTGTGCTTTGCTGTTGCTGTGTTGGTTTTCTCAAGACACAAACCCTGTTTGTTCCCTGTGTTTTCAGCAAGCAGAGAAGCTGCTGCAGACACTTTCTTGCCCCTTTTCCACAAGTGAAGTATATTTTGTACCAGTTGGTGTATTCCTCGTCTGCAGAGCAAGAGCAAAGGTTTTAGGATCTAAATTGCTTGTTTTCCATGGAAGAGCTATGTAGAACACTATGCTTTGCTGTTGCTGTGTTGGTTTTCTAAAGACACAAACCCTGTTTGTTCCCTGTGTTTTCAGCAAGCAGAGAAGCTGCTGCAGACACTTTCTTGTCCCTTTTCCACTAGTGAAGTATATTTTGTACCAGTTGGTGTATTCCTCTTCTGCAGAGCAAGAGCAAAGGTTTTAGGACCTAAATTGCTTGATTTCCTTGGAAGAGATATGTAGAACACTGTGCTTTGCTGTTGCTGTGTTGGTTTTCTCAAGACACAAACCCTGTTTGTTCCCTGTGTTTTCAGCAAGCAGAGAAGCTGCTGCAGACACTTTCTTGCCCCTTTTTCACAAGTGAAGTATATTTTGTACCAGTTGGTGTGTTCCTCGTCTGCAAAGCAAGAGCAAAGGTTTTAGGACTTAAATTGCTTGATTTCCATGGAAGAGATATGTAGAAGACTGTGCTTTGCTGTTGCTTTGTTGGTTTTCTCAAGACACAAACCCTGTTTGTTCCCTGTGTTTTCAGCAAGCAGAGAAGCTGCTGCAGACACTTTCTTGCCCCTTTTCCACAAGTGAAGTATATTTTGTACCAGTTGGTGTATTCCTCGTCTGCAGAGCAAGAGCAAAGGTTTTAGGATCTAAATTGCTTGTTTTCCATGGAAGAGCTATGTAGAACACTATGCTTTGCTGTTGCTGTGTTGGTTTTCTAAAGACACAAACCCTGTTTGTTCTCTGTGTTTTCAGCAAGCAGAGAAGCTGCTGCAGACACTTTCTTGCTCCTTTTCCACTAGTGAAGTATATTTTGTACCAGTTGGTGTATTCCTCGTCTGGAGAGCAGGAGCAAAGGTTTTAGGACCTAAATTGCTTGATTTCCTTGGAAGAGATATGTAGAACACTGTGCTTTGCTGTTGCTGTGTTGGTTTTCTCAAGACACAAACCCTGTTTGTTCCCTGTGTTTTCAGCAAGCAGAGAAGCTGCTGCAGACACTTTCTTGCCCCTTTTCCACAAGTGAAGTATATTTTGTACCAGTTGGTGTATTCCTCGTCTGCAGAGCAAGAGCAAAGGTTTTAGGATCTAAATTGCTTGTTTTCCATGGAAGAGCTATGTAGAACACTATGCTTTGCTGTTGCTGTGTTGGTTTTCTAAAGACACAAACCCTGTTTGTTCCCTGTGTTTTCAGCAAGCAGAGAAGCTGCTGCAGACACTTTCTTGCCCCTTTTCCACAAGTGAAGTATATTTTGTACCAGTTGGTGTATTCCTTGTCTGCAGAGCAAGAGCAAAGGTTTTAGGACCTAAATTGCTTGATTTCCTTGGAAGAGATATGTAGAACACTGTGCTTTGCTGTTGCTGTGTTGGTTTTCTAAAGACACAAACCCTGTTTGTTCCCTGTGTTTTCAGCAAGCAGAGAAGCTGCTGCAGACACTTTCTTGCCCCTTTTCCACAAGTGAAGTATATTTTGTACCAGTTGGTGTATTCCTCGTCTGCAGAGCAAGAGCAAAGGTTTTAGGATCTAAATTGCTTGTTTTCCATGGAAGAGCTATGTAGAACACTATGCTTTGCTGTTGCTGTGTTTGTTTTCTCAAGACACAAGCCCTGTTTGTTCTCTGTGTTTTCAGCAAGCAGAGAAGCTGCTGCAGACACTTTCTTGCTCCTTTTCCACTAGTGAAGTATATTTTGTACCAGTTTGTGTATTCCTCGTCTGCAGAGCAAGAGCAAAGGTTTTAGGATCTAAATTGCTTGTTTTCCATGGAAGAGCTCTGTAGAACACTATGCTTTGCTGTTGCTGTGTTGGTTTTCTAAAGACACAAGTCCTGTTAGTTGTCTGTGTTTGCAGCAAGCAGAGAAGCTGCTGCAGACACTTTCTTGCCCCTTTTTCACAAGTGAAGTATATTTTGTACCAGTTGGTGTGTTCCTCGTCTGCAGAGACGGATCAAAGGTTTTAGGACCTAAATTGCTTGATTTCATTGGAAGAGCTATTAAGAACACTATGCTTTGCTGTTGCTGTGTTGGTTTTCTAAACACACAAGCCCTGTTTGTTCCCTGTGTTTTCAGTAAGCAGAGAAGCTCTTGAAGACACGTACCTGCTTTCTCCACTACTGACGTATATTTTGTACCAGTTGGTGTGTTCCTCGTCTGCAAAGCAAGAGCAAAGGTTTTAGGACTAAAATTGCTTGATTTCCATGGAAGAGCTCTGTAGAACACTATGCTTTGCTGTTGCTGTGTTGGTTTTCTCAAGAAACAAACCCTGTTTGTTCTCTGTACTTGCAGCGAGCAGAGAAGCTCTTGAAGACACGTACCTGCTTTCTCCACTACTGACGTATATTTTGTACCAGTTGGTGTATTCCTCGTCTGGAGAGCAGGAGCAAAGGTTTTAGGACGTAAATTGCTTGATTTCCTTGGAAGAGATATGTAGAACACTGTGCTTTGCTGTTGCTGTGTTGGTTTTCTCAAGACACAAACCCTGTTTGTTCCCTGTGTTTTCAGCAAGCAGAGAAGCTGCTGCAGACACTTTCTTGCCCCTTTTCCACAAGTGAAGTATATTTTGTACCAGTTGG
Source organism: Prinia subflava (assembly GCF_021018805.1). NCBI lineage: Eukaryota > Metazoa > Chordata > Aves > Passeriformes > Cisticolidae > Prinia > Prinia subflava. The sequence goes on along the minus strand of NW_026960799.1, from coordinate 20,713 downwards.
TGTATTCCTCGTCTGGAGAGCAGGAGCAAAGGTTTTAGGACCTAAATTGCTTGATTTCCTTGGAAGAGATATGTAGAACACTGTGCTTTGCTGTTGCTGTGTTGGTTTTCTCAAGACACAAACCCTGTTTGTTCCCTGTGTTTTCAGCAAGCAGAGAAGCTGCTGCAGACACTTTCTTGCCCCTTTTCCACAGGTGAAGTATATTTTGTACCAGTTGGTGTATTCCTCGTCTGCAGAGCAAGAGCAAAGGTTTTAGGATCTAAATTGCTTGTTTTCCATGGAAGAGCTATGTAGAACACTATGCTTTGCTGTTGCTGTGTTTGTTTTCTCAAGACACAAGCCCTGTTTGTTCTCTGTGTTTTCAGCAAGCAGAGAAGCTGCTGCAGACACTTTCTTGCTCCTTTTCCACAAGTGAAGTATATTTTGTACCAGTTTGTGTATTCCTCGTCTGCAGAGCAAGAGCAAAGGTTTTAGGATCTAAATTGCTTGTTTTCCACGGAAGAGCTATGTAGAACACTATGCTTTGCTGTTGCTGTGTTGGTTTTCTCAAGACACAAACCCTGTTTGTTCCCTGTGTTTTCAGCAAGCAGAGAAGCTGCTGCAGACACTTTCTTGCCCCTTTTCCACAAGTGAAGTATATTTTGTACCAGTTCGTGTATTCCTCGTCTGCAGAGCAAGAGCAAAGGTTTTAGGATCTAAATTGCTTGATTTCCTTGGAAGAGCTATGTAGAACACTATGCTTTGCTGTTGCTGTGTTGGTTTTCTAAAGACACAAACCCTGTTTGTTCCCTGTGTTTTCAGCAAGCAGAGAAGCTGCTGCAGACACTTTCTTGCCCCTTTTCCACAAGTGAAGTATATTTTGTACCAGTTGTTGTATTCCTCGTCTGCAGAGCAAGAGCAAAGGTGTTAGGACCTAAATTGCTTGATTTCCATGGAAGAGCTATGTAGAACACTATGCTTTGCTGTTGCTGTGTCGGTTTTCTCAAGAAACAAACCCTGTTTGTTCTCTGTACTTGCAGCGAGCAGAGAAGCTCTTGAAGACACGTACCTGCTTTCTCCACTACTGACGTATATTTTGTACCAGTTGGTGTATTCCTCGTCTGGAGAGCAGGAGCAAAGGTTTTAGGACCTAAATTGCTTGATTTCCTTGGAAGAGATATGTAGAACACTGTGCTTTGCTGTTACTGTGTTGGTTTTCTCAAGACACAAGCCTTGTTAGTTGTATGTGTTTCCAGCCAGCAGAGAAGCTGCTGCAGACACTTTCTTGCCCCTTTTCCACTAGTGAAGTATATTTTGTACCAGTTGGTGTATTCCTCGTCTGCAGAGCAAGAGCAAAGGTTTTAGGATCTAAATTGCTTGTTTTCCATGGAAGAGCTATGTAGAACACTATGCTTTGCTGTTGCTGTGTTGGTTTTCTCAAGACACAAGCCCTGTTTGTTGTCTGTGTTTTCAGCAAGCAGAGAAGCTGCTGCAGACACTTTCTTGCTCCTTTTCCACTAGTGAAGTATATTTTGTACCAGTTTGTGTATTCCTCGTCTGCAGAGCAAGAGCAAAGGTTTTAGGATCTAAATTGCTTGTTTTCCATGGAAGAGCTATGTAGAACACTATGCTTTGCTGTTGCTGTGTTGGTTTTCTCAAGACACAAACCCTGTTTGTTCCCTGTGTTTTCAGCAAGCAGAGAAGCTGCTGCAGACACTTTCTTGCCCCTTTTTCACAAGTGAAGTATATTTTGTACCAGTTGGTGTGTTCCTCGTCTGCAAAGCAAGAGCAAAGGTTTTAGGACTTAAATTGCTTGATTTCCATGGAAGAGATATGTAGAACACTGTGCTTTGCTGTTGCTGTGTTGGTTTTCTCAAGACACAAACCCTGTTTGTTCCCTGTGTTTTCAGCAAGCAGAGAAGCTGCTGCAGACACTTTCTTGCCCCTTTTCCACAAGTGAAGTATATTTTGTACCAGTTGGTGTATTCCTCGTCTGCAGAGCAAGAGCAAAGGTTTTAGGATCTAAATTGCTTGTTTTCCATGGAAGAGCTATGTAGAACACTATGCTTTGCTGTTGCTGTGTTGGTTTTCTAAAGACACAAACCCTGTTTGTTCTCTGTGTTTTCAGCAAGCAGAGAAGCTGCTGCAGACACTTTCTTGCTCCTTTTCCACTAGTGAAGTATATTTTGTACCAGTTGGTGTATTCCTCGTCTGGAGAGCAGGAGCAAAGGTTTTAGGACCTAAATTGCTTGATTTCCTTGGAAGAGATATGTAGAACACTATGCTTTGCTGTTGCTGTGTTGGTTTTCTCAAGACACAAACCCTGTTTGTTCCCTGTGTTTTCAGCAAGCAGAGAAGCTGCTGCAGACACTTTCTTGCCCCTTTTCCACAAGTGAAGTATATTTTGTACCAGTTGGTGTATTCCTCGTCTGCAGAGCAAGAGCAAAGGTTTTAGGATCTAAATTGCTTGTTTTCCATGGAAGAGCTATGTAGAACACTATGCTTTGCTGTTGCTGTGTTGGTTTTCTAAAGACACAAACCCTGTTTGTTCCCTGTGTTTTCAGCAAGCAGAGAAGCTGCTGCAGACACTTTCTTGCCCCTTTTCCACAAGTGAAGTATATTTTGTACCAGTTGGTGTATTCCTTGTCTGCAGAGCAAGAGCAAAGGTTTTAGGACCTAAATTGCTTGATTTCCTTGGAAGAGATATGTAGAACACTGTGCTTTGCTGTTGCTGTGTTGGTTTTCTAAAGACACAAACCCTGTTTGTTCCCTGTGTTTTCAGCAAGCAGAGAAGCTGCTGCAGACACTTTCTTGCCCCTTTTCCACAAGTGAAGTATATTTTGTACCAGTTGGTGTATTCCTCGTCTGCAGAGCAAGAGCAAAGGTTTTAGGATCTAAATTGCTTGTTTTCCATGGAAGAGCTATGTAGAACACTATGCTTTGCTGTTGCTGTGTTTGTTTTCTCAAGACACAAGCCCTGTTTGTTCTCTGTGTTTTCAGCAAGCAGAGAAGCTGCTGCAGACACTTTCTTGCTCCTTTTCCACTAGTGAAGTATATTTTGTACCAGTTTGTGTATTCCTCGTCTGCAGAGCAAGAGCAAAGGTTTTAGGATCTAAATTGCTTGTTTTCCATGGAAGAGCTCTGTAGAACACTATGCTTTGCTGTTGCTGTGTTGGTTTTCTCAAGACACAAGTCCTGTTGGTTGTCTGTGTTTGCAGCAAGCAGAGAAGCTGCTGCAGACACTTTCTTGCCCCTTTTTACAAGTGAAGTATATTTTGTACCAGTTGGTGTGTTCCTCGTCTGCAAAGCAAGAGCAAATGTGTTAGGACCTAAATTGCTTGATTTCCATGGAAGAGCTCTGTAGAACACTATGCTTTGCTGTTGCTGTGTTGGTTTTCTCAAGAAACAAACCCTGTTTGTTCTCTGTACTTGCAGCGAGCAGAGAAGCTCTTGAAGACACGTACCTGCTTTCTCCACTACTGACGTATATTTTCTACCAGTTGGTGTATTCCTCGTCTGGAGAGCAGGAGCAAAGGTTTTAGGACCTAAATTGCTTGATTTCCTTGGAAGAGATATGTAGAACAGTGTGCTTTGCTGTTGCTGTGTTGGTTTTCTCAAGACACAAACCCTGTTTGTTCCCTGTGTTTTCAGCAAGCAGAGAAGCTGCTGCAGACACTTTCTTGCCCCTTTTCCACAAGTGAAGTACATTTTGTACCAGTTGGTGTATTCCTCGTCTGCAGAGCAAGAGCAAAGGTTTTAGGATCTAAATTGCTTGATTTCCATGGAAGAGCTATGTAGAACACTATGCTTTGCTGTTGCTGTGTTGGTTTTCTAAAGACACAAACCCTGTTTGGTCTCTGTGTTTTCAGCAAGCAGAGAAGCTGCTGCAGACACTTTCTTGCTCCTTTTCCACTAGTGAAGTATATTTTGTACCAGTTGGTGTATTCCTCGTCTGGAGAGCAGGAGCAAAGGTTTTAGGACCTAAATTGCTTGATTTCCTTGGAAGAGATATGTAGAACACTGTGCTTTGCTGTTGCTGTGTTGGTTTTCTCAAGACACAAACCCTGTTTGTTCCCTGTGTTTTCAGCAAGCAGAGAAGCTGCTGCAGACACTTTCTTGCCCCTTTTCCACAAGTGAAGTATATTTTGTACCAGTTGGTGTATTCCTCGTCTGCAGAGCAAGAGCAAAGGTTTTAGGATCTAAATTGCTTGTTTTCCATGGAAGAGCTATGTAGAACACTATGCTTTGCTGTTGCTGTGTTGGTTTTCTCAAGACACAAGCCCTGTTTGTTCTCTGTGTTTTCAGCAAGCAGAGAAGCTGCTGCAGACACTTTCTTGCTCCTTTTCCACTAGTGAAGTATATTTTGTACCAGTTTGTGTATTCCTCGTCTGCAGAGCAAGAGCAAAGGTTTTAGGATCTAAATTGCTTGTTTTCCATGGAAGAGATATGTAGAACACTATGCTTTGCTGTTGCTGTGTTGGTTTTCTCAAGACACAAGTCCTGTTGGTTGTCTGTGTTTGCAGCAAGCAGAGAAGCTGCTGCAGACACTTTCTTGCCCCTTTTTCACAAGTGAAGTATATTTTGTACCAGTTGGTGTGTTCCTCGTCTGCAAAGCAAGAGCAAAGGTTTTAGGACTTAAATTGCTTGATTTCCATGGAAGAGATATGTAGAAGACTGTGCTTTGCTGTTGCTGTGTTGGTTTTCTCAAGACACAAACCCTGTTTGTTCCCTGTGTTTTCAGCAAGCAGAGAAGCTGCTGCAGACACTTTCTTGCCCCTTTTCCACAAGTGAAGTATATTTTGTACCAGTTGGTGTATTCATCGTCTGCAGAGCAAGAGCAAAGGTTTTAGGATCTAAATTGCTTGTTTTCCATGGAAGAGCTTTGTAGAACACTATGCTTTGCTGTTGCTGTGTTGGTTTTCTAAAGACACAAACCCTGTTTGTTCTCTGTGTTTTCAGCAAGCAGAGAAGCTGCTGCAGACACTTTCTTGCTCCTTTTCCACTAGTGAAGTATATTTTGTACCAGTTGGTGTATTCCTCGTCTGGAGAGCAGGAGCAAAGGTTTTAGGACCTAAATTGCTTGATTTCCTTGGAAGAGATATGTAGAACACTGTGCTTTGCTGTTGCTGTGTTGGTTTTCTCAAGACACAAACCCTGTTTGTTCCCTGTGTTTTCAGCAAGCAGAGAAGCTGCTGCAGACACTTTCTTGCCCCTTTTCCACAAGTGAAGTATATTTTGTACCAGTTGGTGTATTCCTCGTCTGCAGAGCAAGAGCAAAGGTTTTAGGATCTAAATTGCTTGTTTTCCATGGAAGAGCTATGTAGAACACTATGCTTTGCTGTTGCTGTGTTGGTTTTCTAAAGACACAAACCCTGTTTGTTCCCTGTGTTTTCAGCAAGCAGAGAAGCTGCTGCAGACACTTTCTTGTCCCTTTTCCACTAGTGAAGTATATTTTGTACCAGTTGGTGTATTCCTTGTCTGCAGAGCAAGAGCAAAGGTTTTAGGACCTAAATTGCTTGATTTCCTTGGAAGAGATATGTAGAACACTGTGCTTTGCTGTTGCTGTGTTGGTTTTCTCAAGACACAAACCCTGTTTGTTCCCTGTGTTTTCAGCAAGCAGAGAAGCTGCTGCAGACACTTTCTTGCCCCTTTTTCACAAGTGAAGTATATTTTGTACCAGTTGGTGTGTTCCTCGTCTGCAAAGCAAGAGCAAAGGTTTTAGGACTTAAATTGCTTGATTTCCATGGAAGAGATATGTAGAAGACTGTGCTTTGCTGTTGCTTTGTTGGTTTTCTCAAGACACAAACCCTGTTTGTTCCCTGTGTTTTCAGCAAGCAGAGAAGCTGCTGCAGACACTTTCTTGCCCCTTTTCCACAAGTGAAGTATATTTTGTACCAGTTGGTGTATTCCTCGTCTGCAGAGCAAGAGCAAAGGTTTTAGGATCTAAATTGCTTGTTTTCCATGGAAGAGCTATGTAGAACACTATGCTTTGCTGTTGCTGTGTTGGTTTTCTAAAGACACAAACCCTGTTTGTTCTCTGTGTTTTCAGCAAGCAGAGAAGCTGCTGCAGACACTTTCTTGCTCCTTTTCCACTAGTGAAGTATATTTTGTACCAGTTGGTGTATTCCTCGTCTGGAGAGCAGGAGCAAAGGTTTTAGGACCTAAATTGCTTGATTTCCTTGGAAGAGATATGTAGAACACTGTGCTTTGCTGTTGCTGTGTTGGTTTTCTCAAGACACAAACCCTGTTTGTTCCCTGTGTTTTCAGCAAGCAGAGAAGCTGCTGCAGACACTTTCTTGCCCCTTTTCCACAAGTGAAGTATATTTTGTACCAGTTGGTGTATTCCTCGTCTGCAGAGCAAGAGCAAAGGTTTTAGGATCTAAATTGCTTGTTTTCCATGGAAGAGCTATGTAGGAACACTATGCTTTGCTGTTGCTGTGTTGGTTTTCTCAAGACACAAACCCTGTTTGTTCCCTGTGTTTTCAGCAAGCAGAGAAGCTGCTGCAGACACTTTCTTGCCCCTTTTCCACAAGTGAAGTATATTTTGTACCAGTTGGTGTATTCCTCGTCTGCAGAGCAAGAGCAAAGGTTTTAGGATCTAAATTGCTTGTTTTCCATGGAAGAGCTATGTAGAACACTATGCTTTGCTGTTGCTGTGTTGGTTTTCTAAAGACACAAACCCTGTTTGTTCCCTGTGTTTTCAGCAAGCAGAGAAGCTGCTGCAGACACTTTCTTGCCCCTTTTCCACAAGTGAAGTATATTTTGTACCAGTTGGTGTATTCCTTGTCTGCAGAGCAAGAGCAAAGGTTTTAGGACCTAAATTGCTTGATTTCCTTGGAAGAGATATGTAGAACACTGTGCTTTGCTGTTGCTGTGTTGGTTTTCTAAAGACACAAACCCTGTTTGTTCCCTGTGTTTTCAGCAAGCAGAGAAGCTGCTGCAGACACTTTCTTGCCCCTTTTCCACAAGTGAAGTATATTTTGTACCAGTTGGTGTATTCCTCGTCTGCAGAGCAAGAGCAAAGGTTTTAGGATCTAAATTGCTTGTTTTCCATGGAAGAGCTATGTAGAACACTATGCTTTGCTGTTGCTGTGTTTGTTTTCTCAAGACACAAGCCCTGTTTGTTCTCTGTGTTTTCAGCAAGCAGAGAAGCTGCTGCAGACACTTTCTTGCTCCTTTTCCACTAGTGAAGTATATTTTGTACCAGTTTGTGTATTCCTCGTCTGCAGAGCAAGAGCAAAGGTTTTAGGATCTAAATTGCTTGTTTTCCATGGAAGAGCTCTGTAGAACACTATGCTTTGCTGTTGCTGTGTTGGTTTTCTCAAGACACAAGTCCTGTTGGTTGTCTGTGTTTGCAGCAAGCAGAGAAGCTGCTGCAGACACTTTCTTGCCCCTTTTTACAAGTGAAGTATGTTTTGTACCAGTTGGTGTGTTCCTCGTCTGCAAAGCAAGAGCAAATGTGTTAGGACCTAAATTGCTTGATTTCCATGGAAGAGCTCTGTAGAACACTATGCTTTGCTGTTGCTGTGTTGGTTTTCTCAAGAAACAAACCCTGTTTGTTCTCTGTACTTGCAGCGAGCAGAGAAGCTCTTGAAGACACGTACCTGCTTTCTCCACTACTGACGTATATTTTCTACCAGTTGGTGTATTCCTCGTCTGGAGAGCAGGAGCAAAGGTTTTAGGACCTAAATTGCTTGATTTCCTTGGAAGAGATATGTAGAACAGTGTGCTTTGCTGTTGCTGTGTTGGTTTTCTCAAGACACAAACCCTGTTTGTTCCCTGTGTTTTCAGCAAGCAGAGAAGCTGCTGCAGACACTTTCTTGCCCCTTTTCCACAAGTGAAGTATATTTTGTACCAGTTGGTGTATTCCTCGTCTGCAGAGCAAGAGCAAAGGTTTTAGGATCTAAATTTCTTGATTTCCATGGAAGAGCTATGTAGAACACTATGCTTTGCTGTTGCTGTGTTGGTTTTCTAAAGACACAAACGCTGTTTGGTCTCTGTGTTTTCAGCAAGCAGAGAAGCTGCTGCAGACACTTTCTTGCTCCTTTTCCACTAGTGAAGTATATTTTGTACCAGTTGGTGTATTCCTCGTCTGGAGAGCAGGAGCAAAGGTTTTAGGACCTAAATTGCTTGATTTCCTTGGAAGAGATATGTAGAACACTGTGCTTTGCTGTTGCTGTGTTGGTTTTCTCAAGACACAAACCCTGTTTGTTCCCTGTGTTTTCAGCAAGCAGAGAAGCTGCTGCAGACACTTTCTTGCCCCTTTTCCACAAGTGAAGTATATTTTGTACCAGTTGGTGTATTCCTCGTCTGCAGAGCAAGAGCAAAGGTTTTAGGATCTAAATTGCTTGTTTTCCATGGAAGAGCTATGTAGAACACTATGCTTTGCTGTTGCTGTGTTGGTTTTCTAAAGACACAAACCCTGTTTGTTCCCTGTGTTTTCAGCAAGCAGAGAAGCTGCTGCAGACACTTTCTTGTCCCTTTTCCACTAGTGAAGTATATTTTGTACCAGTTGGTGTATTCCTTGTCTGCAGAGCAAGAGCAAAGGTTTTAGGACCTAAATTGCTTGATTTCCTTGGAAGAGATATGTAGAACACTGTGCTTTGCTGTTGCTGTGTTGGTTTTCTCAAGACACAAACCCTGTTTGTTCCCTGTGTTTTCAGCAAGCAGAGAAGCTGCTGCAGACACTTTCTTGCCCCTTTTTCACAAGTGAAGTATATTTTGTACCAGTTGGTGTGTTCCTCGTCTGCAAAGCAAGAGCAAAGGATTTAGGACTTAAATTGCTTGATTTCCATGGAAGAGATATGTAGAAGACTGTGCTTTGCTGTTGCTTTGTTGGTTTTCTCAAGACACAAACCCTGTTTGTTCCCTGTGTTTTCAGCAAGCAGAGAAGCTGCTGCAGACACTTTCTTGCCCCTTTTCCACAAGTGAAGTATATTTTGTACCAGTTGGTGTATTCCTCGTCTGCAGAGCAAGAGCAAAGGTTTTAGGATCTAAATTGCTTGTTTTCCATGGAAGAGCTATGTAGAACACTATGCTTTGCTGTTGCTGTGTTGGTTTTCTAAAGACACAAACCCTGTTTGTTCTCTGTGTTTTCAGCAAGCAGAGAAGCTGCTGCAGACACTTTCTTGCTCCTTTTCCACTAGTGAAGTATATTTTGTACCAGTTGGTGTATTCCTCGTCTGGAGAGCAGGAGCAAAGGTTTTAGGACCTAAATTGCTTGATTTCCTTGGAAGAGATATGTAGAACACTGTGCTTTGCTGTTGCTGTGTTGGTTTTCTCAAGACACAAACCCTGTTTGTTCTCTGTGTTTTCAGCAAGCAGAGAAGCTGCTGCAGACACTTTCTTGCCCCTTTTCCACAAGTGAAGTATATTTTGTACCAGTTGGTGTATTCCTCGTCTGCAGAGCAAGAGCAAAGGTTTTAGGATCTAAATTGCTTGTTTTCCATGGAAGAGCTATGTAGAACACTATGCTTTGCTGTTGCTGTGTTGGTTTTCTAAAGACACAAACCCTGTTTGTTCCCTGTGTTTTCAGCAAGCAGAGAAGCTGCTGCAGACACTTTCTTGCCCCTTTTCCACAAGTGAAGTATATTTTGTACCAGTTGGTGTATTCCTTGTCTGCAGAGCAAGAGCAAAGGTTTTAGGACCTAAATTGCTTGATTTCCTTGGAAGAGATATGTAGAACACTGTGCTTTGCTGTTGCTGTGTTGGTTTTCTAAAGACACAAACCCTGTTTGTTCCCTGTGTTTTCAGCAAGCAGAGAAGCTGCTGCAGACACTTTCTTGCCCCTTTTCCACAAGTGAAGTATATTTTGTACCAGTTGGTGTATTCCTCGTCTGCAGAGCAAGAGCAAAGGTTTTAGGATCTAAATTGCTTGTTTTCCATGGAAGAGCTATGTAGAACACTATGCTTTGCTGTTGCTGTGTTTGTTTTCTCAAGACACAAGCCCTGTTTGTTCTCTGTGTTTTCAGCAAGCAGAGAAGCTGCTGCAGACACTTTCTTGCTCCTTTTCCACTAGTGAAGTATATTTTGTACCAGTTTGTGTATTCCTCGTCTGCAGAGCAAGAGCAAAGGTTTTAGGATCTAAATTGCTTGTTTTCCATGGAAGAGCTCTGTAGAACACTATGCTTTGCTGTTGCTGTGTTGGTTTTCTAAAGACACAAGTCCTGTTAGTTGTCTGTGTTTGCAGCAAGCAGAGAAGCTGCTGCAGACACTTTCTTGCCCCTTTTTCACAAGTGAAGTATATTTTGTACCAGTTGGTGTGTTCCTCGTCTGCAGAGACGGATCAAAGGTTTTAGGACCTAAATTGCTTGATTTCATTGGAAGAGCTATTAAGAACACTATGCTTTGCTGTTGCTGTGTTGGTTTTCTAAACACACAAGCCCTGTTTGTTCCCTGTGTTTTCAGCAAGCAGAGAAGCTCTTGAAGACACGTACCTGCTTTCTCCACTACTGACGTATATTTTGTACCAGTTGGTGTGTTCCTCGTCTGCAAAGCAAGAGCAAAGGTTTTAGGACTAAAATTGCTTGATTTCCATGGAAGAGCTCTGTAGAACACTATGCTTTGCTGTTGCTGTGTTGGTTTTCTCAAGAAACAAACCCTGTTTGTTCTCTGTACTTGCAGCGAGCAGAGAAGCTCTTGAAGACACGTACCTGCTTTCTCCACTACTGACGTATATTTTGTACCAGTTGGTGTATTCCTTGTCTGCAGAGCAAGAGCAAAGGTTTTAGGATCTAAATTGCTTGATTTCCTTGGAAGAGATATGTAGAACACTGTGCTTTGCTGTTGCTGTGTTGGTTTTCTCAAGACACAAACCCTGTTTGTTCCCTGTGTTTTCAGCAAGCAGAGAAGCTGCTGCAGACACTTTCTTGCCCCTTTTCCACAAGTGAAGTATATTTTGTACCAGTTGGTGTATTCCTCGTCTGGAGAGCAGGAGCAAAGGTTTTAGGACCTAAATTGCTTGATTTCCTTGGAAGAGATATGTAGAACACTGTGCTTTGCTGTTGCTGTGTTGGTTTTCTCAAGACACAAACCCTGTTTGTTCCCTGTGTTTTCAGCAAGCAGAGAAGCTGCTGCAGACACTTTCTTGCCCCTTTTCCACAAGTGAAGTATATTTTGTACCAGTTGGTGTATTCCTCGTCTGCAGAGCAAGAGCAAAGGTTTTAGGATCTAAATTGCTTGTTTTCCATGGAAGAGCTATGTAGAACACTATGCTTTGCTGTTGCTGTGTTTGTTTTCTCAAGACACAAGCCCTGTTTGTTCTCTGTGTTTTCAGCAAGCAGAGAAGCTGCTGCAGACACTTTCTTGCTCCTTTTCCACTAGTGAAGTATATTTTGTACCAGTTTGTGTATTCCTCGTCTGCAGAGCAAGAGCAAAGGTTTTAGGATCTAAATTGCTTGTTTTCCACGGAAGAGCTATGTAGAACACTATGCTTTGCTGTTGCTGTGTTGGTTTTCTCAAGACACAAACCCTGTTTGTTCCCTGTGTTTTCAGCAAGCAGAGAAGCTGCTGCAGACACTTTCTTGCCCCTTTTCCACAAGTGAAGTATATTTTGTACCAGTTGGTGTATTCCTCGTCTGCAGAGCAAGAGCAAAGGTTTTAGGATCTAAATTGCTTGATTTCCTTGGAAGAGCTATGTAGAACACTATGCTTTGCTGTTGCTGTGTTGGTTTTCTCAAGACACAAACCCTGTTTGGTCTCTGTGTTTTCAGCAAGCAGAGAAGCTGCTGCAGACACTTTCTTTCTCCTTTTCCACTAGTGAAGTATATTTTGTACCAGTTGGTGTATTCCTCGTCTGGAGAGCAGGAGCAAAGGTTTTAGGACCTAAATTGCTTGATTTCCTTGGAAGAGATATGTAGAACACTGTGCTTTGTTGTTGCTGTGTTGGTTTTCTCAAGACACAAACCCTGTTTGTTCCCTGTGTTTTCAGCAAGCAGAGAAGCTGCTGCAGACACTTTCTTGCCCCTTTTCCACAAGTGAAGTATATTTTGTACCAGTTGGTGTATTCCTCGTCTGCAGAGCAAGAGCAAAGGTTTTAGGATCTAAATTGCTTGTTTTCCATGGAAGAGCTATGTAGAACACTATGCTTTGCTGTTGCTGTGTTGGTTTTCTCAAGACACAAGCCCTGTTTGTTGTCTGTGTTTTCAGCAAGCAGAGAAGCTGCTGCAGACACTTTCTTGCTCCTTTTCCACTAGTGAAGTATATTTTGTACCAGTTTGTGTATTCCTCGTCTGCAGAGCAAGAGCAAAGGTTTTAGGATCTAAATTGCTTGTTTTCCATGGAAGAGCTATGTAGAACACTATGCTTTGCTGTTGCTGTGTTGGTTTTCTCAAGACACAAACCCTGTTTGTTCCCTGTGTTTTCAGCAAGCAGAGAAGCTGCTGCAGACACTTTCTTGCCCCTTTTTCACAAGTGAAGTATATTTTGTACCAGTTGGTGTATTCCTCGTCTGCAGAGCAAGAGCAAAGGTTTTAGGATCTAAATTGCTTGTTTTCCATGGAAGAGCTATGTAGAACACTATGCTTTGCTGTTGCTGTGTTGGTTTTCTAAAGACACAAACCCTGTTTGTTCCCTGTGTTTTCAGCAAGCAGAGAAGCTGCTGCAGACACTTTCTTGCCCCTTTTCCACAAGTGAAGTATATTTTGTACCAGTTGGTGTATTCCTTGTCTGCAGAGCAAGAGCAAAGGTTTTAGGACCTAAATTGCTTGATTTCCTTGGAAGAGATATGTAGAACACTGTGCTTTGCTGTTGCTGTGTTGGTTTTCTAAAGACACAAACCCTGTTTGTTCCCTGTGTTTTCAGCAAGCAGAGAAGCTGCTGCAGACACTTTCTTGCCCCTTTTCCACAAGTGAAGTATATTTTGTACCAGTTGGTGTATTCCTCGTCTGCAGAGCAAGAGCAAAGGTTTTAGGATCTAAATTGCTTGTTTTCCATGGAAGAGCTATGTAGAACACTATGCTTTGCTGTTGCTGTGTTTGTTTTCTCAAGACACAAGCCCTGTTTGTTCTCTGTGTTTTCAGCAAGCAGAGAAGCTGCTGCAGACACTTTCTTGCTCCTTTTCCACTAGTGAAGTATATTTTGTACCAGTTGGTGTATTCCTCGTCTGCAGAGCAAGAGCAAAGGTTTTAGGATCTAAATTGCTTGTTTTCCATGGAAGAGCTCTGTAGAACACTATGCTTTGCTGTTGCTGTGTTGGTTTTCTCAAGACACAAGTCCTGTTGGTTGTCTGTGTTTGCAGCAAGCAGAGAAGCTGCTGCAGACACTTTCTTGCCCCTTTTTCACAAGTGAAGTATATTTTGTACCAGTTGGTGTGTTCCTCGTCTGCAGAGACGGATCAAAGGTTTTAGGACCTAAATTGCTTGATTTCATTGGAAGAGCTATTAAAAACACTATGCTTTGCTGTTGCTGTGTTGGTTTTCTAAACACACAAGCCCTGTTTGTTCCCTGTGTTTTCAGCAAGCAGAGAAGCTCTTGAAGACACGTACCTGCTTTCTCCACTACTGACGTATATTTTGTACCAGTTGGTGTGTTCCTCGTCTGCAAAGCAAGAGCAAAGGTTTTAGGACTAAAATTGCTTGATTTCCATGGAAGAGCTCTGTAGAACACTATGCTTTGCTGTTGCTGTGTTGGTTTTCTCAAGACACAAGTCTTGTTGGTTGTATGTGTTTCCAGCGAGCAGAAAAGCTGCTGCAGACACTTTCTTGCCCCTTTTCCACAAGTGAAGTATATTTTGTACCAGTTGGTGTATTCCTCTTCTGCAGAGCAAGAGCAAAGGTTTTAGGATCTAAATTGCTTGTTTTCCATGGAAGAGCTCTGTAGAACACTATGCTTTGCTGTTGCTGTGTTGGTTTTCTGAAGACACAAGTCCTGTTGGTTGTCTGTGTTTGCAGCAAGCAGAGAAGCTGCTGCAGACACTTTCTTGCCCCTTTTTACAAGTGAAGTATATTTTGTACCAGTTGGTGTGTTCCTCGTCTGCAAAGCAAGAGCAAATGTGTTAGGACCTAAATTGCTTGATTTCCATGGAAGAGCTCTGTAGAACACTATGCTTTGCTGTTGCTGTGTTGGTTTTCTCAAGAAACAAACCCTGTTTGTTCTCTGTACTTGCAGCGAGCAGAGAAGCTCTTGAAGACACGTACCTGCTTTCTCCACTACTGACGTATATTTTCTACCAGTTGGTGTATTCCTCGTCTGGAGAGCAGGAGCAAAGGTTTTAGGACCTAAATTGCTTGATTTCCTTGGAAGAGATATGTAGAACACTGTGCTTTGCTGTTGCTGTGTTGGTTTTCTCAAGACACAAACCCTGTTTGTTCCCTGTGTTTTCAGCAAGCAGAGAAGCTGCTGCAGACACTTTCTTGCCCCTTTTCCACAAGTGAAGTATATTTTGTACCAGTTGGTGTATTCCTCGTCTGCAGAGCAAGAGCAAAGGTTTTAGGATCTAAATTGCTTGATTTCCATGGAAGAGCTATGTAGAACACTATGCTTTGCTGTTGCTGTGTTGGTTTTCTAAAGACACAAACCCTGTTTGGTCTCTGTGTTTTCAGCAAGCAGAGAAGCTGCTGCAGACACTTTCTTGCTCCTTTTCCACTAGTGAAGTATATTTTGTACCAGTTGGTGTATTCCTCGTCTGGAGAGCAGGAGCAAAGGTTTTAGGACCTAAATTGCTTGATTTCCTTGGAAGAGATATGTAGAACACTGTGCTTTGCTGTTGCTGTGTTGGTTTTCTCAAGACACAAACCCTGTTTGTTCCCTGTGTTTTCAGCAAGCAGAGAAGCTGCTGCAGACACTTTCTTGCCCCTTTTCCACAAGTGAAGTATATTTTGTACCAGTTGGTGTATTCCTCGTCTGCAGAGCAAGAGCAAAGGTTTTAGGATCTAAATTGCTTGTTTTCCATGGAAGAGCTATGTAGAACACTATGCTTTGCTGTTGCTGTGTTGGTTTTCTCAAGACACAAGCCCTGTTTGTTCTCTGTGTTTTCAGCAAGCAGAGAAGCTGCTGCAGACACTTTCTTGCTCCTTTTCCACTAGTGAAGTATATTTTGTACCAGTTTGTGTATTCCTCGTCTGCAGAGCAAGAGCAAAGGTTTTAGGATCTAAATTGCTTGTTTTCCATGGAAGAGATATGTAGAACACTATGCTTTGCTGTTGCTGTGTTGGTTTTCTCAAGACACAAACCCTGTTTGTTCCCTGTGTTTTCAGCAAGCAGAGAAGCTGCTGCAGACACTTTCTTGCCCCTTTTTCACAAGTGAAGTATATTTTGTACCAGTTGGTGTGTTCCTCGTCTGCAAAGCAAGAGCAAAGGTTTTAGGACTTAAATTGCTTGATTTCCATGGAAGAGATATGTAGAAGACTGTGCTTTGCTGTTGCTGTGTTGGTTTTCTCAAGACACAAACCCTGTTTGTTCCCTGTGTTTTCAGCAAGCAGAGAAGCTGCTGCAGACACTTTCTTGCCCCTTTTCCACAAGTGAAGTATATTTTGTACCAGTTGGTGTATTCCTCGTCTGCAGAGCAAGAGCAAAGGTTTTAGGATCTAAATTGCTTGTTTTCCATGGAAGAGCTTTGTAGAACACTATGCTTTGCTGTTGCTGTGTTGGTTTTCTAAAGACACAAACCCTGTTTGTTCTCTGTGTTTTCAGCAAGCAGAGAAGCTGCTGCAGACACTTTCTTGCCCCTTTTCCACAAGTGAAGTATATTTTGTACCAGTTGGTGTATTCCTCGTCTGGAGAGCAGGAGCAAAGGTTTTAGGACCTAAATTGCTTGATTTCCTTGGAAGAGATATGTAGAACACTGTGCTTTGCTGTTGCTGTGTTGGTTTTCTCAAGACACAAACCCTGTTTGTTCCCTGTGTTTTCAGCAAGCAGAGAAGCTGCTGCAGACACTTTCTTGCCCCTTTTCCACAAGTGAAGTATATTTTGTACCAGTTGGTGTATTCCTCGTCTGCAGAGCAAGAGCAAAGGTTTTAGGATCTAAATTGCTTGTTTTCCATGGAAGAGCTATGTAGAACACTATGCTTTGCTGTTGCTGTGTTGGTTTTCTAAAGACACAAACCCTGTTTGTTCCCTGTGTTTTCAGCAAGCAGAGAAGCTGCTGCAGACACTTTCTTGTCCCTTTTCCACTAGTGAAGTATATTTTGTACCAGTTGGTGTATTCCTTGTCTGCAGAGCAAGAGCAAAGGTTTTAGGACCTAAATTGCTTGATTTCCTTGGAAGAGATATGTAGAACACTGTGCTTTGCTGTTGCTGTGTTGGTTTTCTAAAGACACAAACCCTGTTTGTTCCCTGTGTTTTCAGCAAGCAGAGAAGCTGCTGCAGACACTTTCTTGCCCCTTTTCCACTAGTGAAGTATATTTTGTACCAGTTGGTGTATTCCTCGTCTGCAGAGCAAGAGCAAATGTGTTAGGACCTAAATTGCTTGATTTCCATGGAAGAGCTCTGTAGAACACTATGCTTTGCTGTTGCTGTGTTGGTTTTCTCAAGAAACAAACCCTGTTTGTTCTCTGTACTTGCAGCGAGCAGAGAAGCTCTTGAAGACACGTACCTGCTTTCTCCACTACTGACGTATATTTTGTACCAGTTGGTGTATTCCTCGTCTGGAGAGCAGGAGCAAAGGTTTTAGGACGTAAATTGCTTGATTTCCTTGGAAGAGATATGTAGAACACTGTGCTTTGCTGTTGCTGTGTTGGTTTTCTCAAGACACAAACCCTGTTTGTTCCCTGTGTTTTCAGCAAGCAGAGAAGCTGCTGCAGACACTTTCTTGCCCCTTTTCCACAAGTGAAGTATATTTTGTACCAGTTGGTGTATTCCTCGTCTGCAGAGCAAGAGCAAAGGTTTTAGGATCTAAATTGCTTGATTTCCATGGAAGAGCTATGTAGAACACTATGCTTTGCTGTTGCTGTGTTGGTTTTCTCAAGAAACAAACCCTGTTTGTTCTCTGTACTTGCAGCGAGCAGAGAAGCTCTTGAAGACACGTACCTGCTTTCTCCACTACTGACGTATATTTTGTACCAGTTGGTGTATTCCTTGTCTGCAGAGCAAGAGCAAAGGTTTTAGGATCTAAATTGCTTGATTTCCTTGGAAGAGATATGTAGAACACTGTGCTTTGCTGTTGCTGTGTTGGTTTTCTCAAGACACAAACCCTGTTTGTTCCCTGTGTTTTCAGCAAGCAGAGAAGCTGCTGCAGACACTTTCTTGCCCCTTTTCCACAAGTGAAGTATATTTTGTACCAGTTGGTGTGTTCCTCGTCTGCAAAGCAAGAGCAAATGTGTTAGGACCTAAATTGCTTGATTTCCATGGAAGAGCTCTGTAGAACACTATGCTTTGCTGTTGCTGTGTTGGTTTTCTCAAGAAACAAACCCTGTTTGTTCTCTGTACTTGCAGCGAGCAGAGAAGCTCTTGAAGACACGTACCTGCTTTCTCCACTACTGACGTATATTTTGTACCAGTTGGTGTATTCCTCGTCTGGAGAGCAGGAGCAAAGGTTTTAGGACCTAAATTGCTTGATTTCCTTGGAAGAGATATGTAGAACACTGTGCTTTGCTGTTACTGTGTTGGTTTTCTCAAGACACAAGCCTTGTTAGTTGTATGTGTTTCCAGCGAGCAGAAAAGCTGCTGCAGACACTTTCTTGCCCCTTTTCCACAAGTGAAGTATATTTTGTACCAGTTGGTGTATTCCTCGTCTGCAGAGCAAGAGCAAAGGTTTTAGGATCTAAATTGCTTGTTTTCCATGGAAGAGCTATGTAGAACACTATGGTTTTCGGTTGCTGTGTTTGTTTTCTCAAGACACAAGCCCTGTTTGTTCTCTGTGTTTTCAGCAAGCAGAGAAGCTGCTGCAGACACTTTCTTGCCCCTTTTCCACAAGTGAAGTATATTTTGTACCAGTTGGTGTATTCCTTGTCTGCAGAGCAAGAGCAAAGGTTTTAGGATCTAAATTGCTTGATTTCCTTGGAAGAGATATGTAGAACACTGTGCTTTGCTGTTGCTGTGTTGGTTTTCTCAAGACACAAACCCTGTTTGTTCCCTGTGTTTTCAGCAAGCAGAGAAGCTGCTGCAGACACTTTCTTGCCCCTTTTCCACAAGTGAAGTATATTTTGTACCAGTTGGTGTATTCCTCGTCTGCAGAGCAAGAGCAAAGGTTTTAGGACCTAAATTGCTTGATTTCCTTGGAAGAGATATGTAGAACACTGTGCTTTGCTGTTGCTGTGTTGGTTTTCTCAAGACACAAACCCTGTTTGTTCCCTGTGTTTTCAGCAAGCAGAGAAGCTGCTGCAGACACTTTCTTGCCCCTTTTCCACTAGTGAAGTATATTTTGTACCAGTTGGTGTATTCCTCGTCTGCAGAGCAAGAGCAAAGGTGTTAGGACCTAAATTGCTTGATTTCCATGGAAGAGCTCTGTAGAACACTATGCTTTGCTGTTGCTGTGTCGGTTTTCTCAAGAAACAAACCCTGTTTGTTCTCTGTACTTGCAGCGAGCAGAGAAGCTCTTGAAGACACGTACCTGCTTTCTCCACTACTGACGTATATTTTGTACCAGTTGGTGTGTTCCTCGTCTGCAGAGCAAGAGCAAAGGTTTTAGGATCTAAATTGCTTGTTTTCCATGGAAGAGCTATGTAGAACACTGTGCTTTGCTGTTGCTGTGTTGGTTTTCTAAAGACACAAACCTTGTTAGTTGTATGTGTTTCCAGCCAGCAGAGAAGCTGCTGCAGACACTTTCTTGCCCCTTTTCCACTAGTGAAGTATATTTTGTACCAGTTGGTGTATTCCTCGTCTGGAGAGCAGGAGCAAAGGTTTTAGGACCTAAATTGCTTGATTTCCTTGGAAGAGATATGTAGAACACTGTGCTTTGCTGTTGCTGTGTTGGTTTTCTCAAGACACAAACCCTGTTTGTTCCCTGTGTTTTCAGCAAGCAGAGAAGCTGCTGCAGACACTTTCTTGCCCCTTTTCCACAAGTGAAGTATATTTTGTACCAGTTGGTGTATTCCTCGTCTGCAGAGCAAGAGCAAAGGTTTTAGGATCTAAATTGCTTGTTTTCCATGGAAGAGCTATGTAGAACACTATGCTTTGCTGTTGCTGTGTTGGTTTTCTAAAGACACAAACCCTGTTTGTTCCCTGTGTTTTCAGCAAGCAGAGAAGCTGCTGCAGACACTTTCTTGCCCCTTTTCCACAAGTGAAGTATATTTTGTACCAGTTGGTGTATTCCTTGTCTGCAGAGCAAGAGCAAAGGTTTTAGGACCTAAATTGCTTGATTTCCTTGGAAGAGATATGTAGAACACTGTGCTTTGCTGTTGCTGTGTTGGTTTTCTCAAGACACAAACCCTGTTTGTTCCCTGTGTTTTCAGCAAGCAGAGAAGCTGCTGCAGACACTTTCTTGCCCCTTTTCCACAAGTGAAGTATATTTTGTACCAGTTGGTGTATTCCTCGTCTGCAGAGCAAGAGCAAAGGTTTTAGGATCTAAATTGCTTGTTTTCCATGGAAGAGCTATGTAGAACACTATGCTTTGCTGTTGCTGTGTTGGTTTTCTCAAGACACAAGCCCTGTTTGTTCTCTGTGTTTTCAGCAAGCAGAGAAGCTGCTGCAGACACTTTCTTGCTCCTTTTCCACTAGTGAAGTATATTTTGTACCAGTTGGTGTATTCCTCGTCTGCAGAGCAAGAGCAAATGTGTTAGGACCTAAATTGCTTGATTTCCATGGAAGAGCTCTGTAGAACACTATGCTTTGCTGTTGCTGTGTTGGTTTTCTCAAGAAACAAACCCTGTTTGTTCTCTGTACTTGCAGCGAGCAGAGAAGCTCTTGAAGACACGTACCTGCTTTCTCCACTACTGACGTATATTTTGTACCAGTTGGTGTATTCCTCGTCTGGAGAGCAGGAGCAAAGGTTTTAGGACGTAAATTGCTTGATTTCCTTGGAAGAGATATGTAGAACACTGTGCTTTGCTGTTGCTGTGTTGGTTTTCTCAAGACACAAACCCTGTTTGTTCCCTGTGTTTTCAGCAAGCAGAGAAGCTGCTGCAGACACTTTCTTGCCCCTTTTCCACAAGTGAAGTATATTTTGTACCAGTTGGTGTATTCCTCGTCTGCAGAGCAAGAGCAAAGGTGTTAGGATCTAAATTGCTTGATTTCCATGGAAGAGCTCTGTAGAACACTATGCTTTGCTGTTGCTGTGTTGGTTTTCTAAAGACACAAACCCTGTTTGGTCTCTGTGTTTTCAGCAAGCAGAGAAGCTGCTGCAGACACTTTCTTGCTCCTTTTCCACTAGTGAAGTATATTTTTGTACCAGTTGGTGTATTCCTCGTCTGGAGAGCAGGAGCAAAGGTTTTAGGACCTAAATTGCTTGATTTCCTTGGAAGAGATATGTAGAACACTGTGCTTTGCTGTTGCTGTGTTGGTTTTCTCAAGACACAAACCCTGTTTGTTCCCTGTGTTTTCAGCAAGCAGAGAAGCTGCTGCAGACACTTTCTTGCCCCTTTTCCACAAGTGAAGTATATTTTGTACCAGTTGGTGTGTTCCTCGTCTGCAAAGCAAGAGCAAATGTGTTAGGACCTAAATTGCTTGATTTCCATGGAAGAGCTCTGTAGAACACTATGCTTTGCTGTTGCTGTGTTGGTTTTCTCAAGAAACAAACCCTGTTTGTTCTCTGTACTTGCAGCGAGCAGAGAAGCTCTTGAAGACACGTACCTGCTTTCTCCACTACTGACGTATATTTTGTACCAGTTGGTGTATTCCTCGTCTGGAGAGCAGGAGCAAA